>NC_056744.1:1265343354-1265393354 GCF_019279795.1 Protopterus annectens
TATCTATCTATCTATCTATCTATCTATCTATCTATCTATCTATCTATCTATCTATCTATCTATCTTTCTTTCTTTCCCAGTTTGCTTTCCAATTAATCATTGCTATTTTATGTATATGCAAAACGTTACTGTGGATTTGTCTAAGCAATTTTTTAGTTCCTTTCTCCACAACTTGTTTTCTTTCTATATAACTCTCTTAAACCTATATTCTCTACATCCACACCTGGGTACATTTTCTGCCTTTTAGTCAGTCTTATTTAGCCCTCAGACTCCAGCCTTAACAAGCCCTTTAGAATGTATTTATTTTTTGCTGTGTCCTGTCCCAACCATTCACCATCATGTCTGATTTGATGCCAAAGTCTAACTGGTGTTATCCTATTTCTCCAATTATTCCCTGCCCCTCGGTCAACAAGATCTTCAATGGGTGGTCTGAAAGGTAAGAAAAAAAAGTCCTCCATGGCTTCATTACATCCTGTCTTAAAGTGTGTCTTAATCTTTTGGAAAATATCTTTAAAAATATTTTGTTCTAAACAAGTTTGCGTTGTTCTATCCCATATATCTACCCTAGCCTTTACTCCATACACTTGTAACATAGTTGATGCAGCCTCTTTGCATTTAGCTTTGTAATTCTAACTATGTTATGCCTAAGGCCGGCTATGTTTATAACTGTGTAATATTGTCAGTAGGAACACCCTTATTTTTGCTCCACATACTATGTAAAAGGATTACAAAGCCTCAAGCCACCATAGGCCTTAACAAGAAAAGTACAGTTGTGTACTCTTACCATAAATGTAGATGTTCGAGTGTATTCACTGTTGCAGTCATGACTGTAGGGTTCTTCCTGCCAGCAGCAGCCCTTGATCGGCCAGAATCCCAAAGTCTGGATTGGGCGTCAGCTGAGGTCACTTTTATCCTGACTTCAGTGTGCCAGGAAGTATAAAGACCTCAGCCGACGCCATTACCCCAGTTTTTCTTGCCCCAGATGTCAGGTGCCCAAAACCTCAGCAGCCAAAATACCTCATAACAGACAATACTCAAAGAAAAAACAAAAGAGGGGGTAGGAGGGAGGGTAACTCAGACTGCAACAGTGAACACACTCGAACATCTACATTTATGGTAAGAGTACACAACTGTACTATGTCCTTCGTGGTTCACTGTTGCAGTCATGACTACAGGGTTGAGTCCCAAAGCTAAGAAAGGGTGGCTGGAGGAGAAACAGAAGGAGCGGCCACAAAACTTTGCAAAACCGCAGAAGCAAAACCGGCCCTAGATTTAAAATAGAGAGGGAGGTTGTAATGCTTAGAAAAAGTATGCACAGAACTCCAAGTAGCAGCCTCTAAAATATCCTTGGTAGGAACCCCACAAAGAAAAGCTGCTGAAGTAGCAGTAGCCCGTGTAGAATGAGTCCTAACATTAACAGGAACCGGATTGCCATGATAAGAGTAACAGAACTTGATGCAGTGGGCAATCCACTTGGAAATAGTTTGCTTAGTGATTGCTTTCCCTGAACAGTAGGAGCATAAGCGACAAACAACTGATCAGATTTCCTGAATATCTTCGACCTGTCCAGGTAAAAACGAAGCTGTCTGTGCACGTCCAAAGAGTGCAAAAGACTTTCTTCCTCACTTTGAGGATTAGGATAAAAAGTAGGCAAATGAATAGTCTGATTCAAGGCCACTGCCAAAACCACCTTAGGCATAAAGGTGGGATTAGTCTTTAGGGAAACCCTGTCCTGATGAAAAATAATGAAGGGTTCCACAGCCATGAATGCTTGCAATTCCGAAATTCTTCTAGCAGAGGTTATAGCTAAAAGAAAAGTAGTTTTCCAAGACAAAAATTTTAAATCCGTGGAAGCTGCAGGTTCAAAAGGAGACAAAGTTAATTTTTCCAAAACATAGTTAAGATCCCAAGTGGGAACAGGTGCTTTTATAGGGGGCCAAACATTCTTAGCTCCTCTGAGAAATTGTTTAAGTAATGGATGAGAAAAAATCAGAGGATCCGTATTGTAATGTGCAGAGATAGCAGAAGCATGAAGCTTGACAGATGAAAAAGATAGGCCCGTATGTAACAACTCTGCCAGATACTTTAAAATCAGAGGAATGTTCGGAACAGTAGAATCACCACCTTGGACCTGATTCCAGGAGCAAAATCTTTTCCATTTACCTGCATAAGATTTCCTAGTGCTGGGCCGTCTAGCTTCAAGGATTACATCCATTACCTGTTTGGAAAGAGTAGAGGTGTTTACAGACCCTGGATCTGCCAGGCAGCTAGATTCATAGTTTTGACATGACTGTGCAGGATCCAGCCATCCGGTTGAGACAGTAGATGAGGGATTTGAGGCAGAATCCAGGGAGGCTCCTGAACTAGGTTCATCAGAGTGGAATACCAGAATTGTCGAGGCCAATTGGGAGCCAGTAAAATCATTTGCGGTCTGTCCTGTTTTATCTTCAGAAGTACCCAAGGTAGAAGAGGAAAAGGAGGAAAAGCATATACTGAGAGGTGTTTCCAACTGAATGAGAGGGCATCCACTTGCCATGCTAGTTTGTGGTAGGTCCTGGTGCAGAATATTGGAAGTTGATGATTCTGAGGGGATGCAAAAAGATCTATGTCCGGACATCCCCATGCCTGTACTATCATCCTGAATATCCGAACATCCAACATCCATTCGTGCAGATCCGAAAGTACCGTGCTCAATGTGTCTGCCAGAGTGTTGTCTTTTCCTGGCAGGAACTGTGCCTGTAAGTGGACTCTGCAGGTCAGTGCAGTGTACCACAGAGCCATGGCTAACCTGCACAGGGGGTAAGAGTGAGAGCCCCCCTGCTTGTTTATGTACCACATCATTGTAGTGTTGTCTGTCTTTATCAACAATTGCCCTGGTAGAAGAAAGTCCCTGAAGGCTATCAGAGCATTCTGTACAGCGAGCATTTCCTCCAAATTTATGTGCAGGTGAATTTGCTCCTTTGTCCAAACACCCTGAAGACATCTCCCATGCATGTGGGCTCCCCAGGCATAATCTGAAGCATCCGTTCTCAGAACTTGGTTGGTTGGTGGAGGACAAAAAGGCCTCCTGGAGACAGGCTTCGGCCCACCAAAGAAACTCTTGCTGTAGACAAGGCAAAATCGTGATCACTGTTTCCAAACTGTGGTAATGCTGAGACCACGCACTCTTGAGGTACCACTGTAGTTTCCTCATATGTAGTCTTGCATATGGTATTAGGAGAATGCAGGAAGCCATGTAACCTAAAGCCTGCAGAACCTTTCTTGCAGTCAGCTGTTTCATTGAAGCCAGGTGTTGGAAAGAAGACGCCAGTTGCGCTTTTTTGTCTGGTGTCAAGGAAGCCATCTGGGTTGTAGTACTCAGAAGATCATCCAGGAAAGTAATCTGTTGTGTGGGCACCAGATTTGACTTCTTTAGACTTACTGTGAATCTGAGGTACTTTAGAAGATGCTGCACAAAAGCTAGATGCTGAAGTAGTGTCTTTGTTGTCCACTTGAATAAGACAGTCGTCCAGATAAGGGTATATTTGAATCCCCTTCTGTCTGCAAAATGCCATTACTGGTGCCAGGCACTTTGTAAAGACCCTGGGCGCAGTAGATAAGCCAAAGGGCAGCACAAAGAACTGGTAATGCTTCGAGCCCGCTGTGAATCTCAGATATCTTCTGCACTCTCGCCTTATAGGAATATGCAGGTAAGCTTCCTTTAAGTCCAGAGTCACCATCCAAGCATTCTTGCCCAACATAGGCAGCAGCTGCTGCAGAGTGAGCATCTTGAATTTTGGTACATCCAGGAAGGTGTTTAGTACGGAAAGGTCCAGGATTGGTCTCCACAAAATTTCCTTCCTGGGAACCAGGAAAAGTCTTGAATAAAAACCTTGCCCAATTTCTAAATTTGGTACCAATTCTATGGCTCTCATAGCCAAGAGGGACTGAACCTGTAGTTGTGCCTCTGCCCATTGATGATTCGGCAGATCTGGCCAACCGTTCGGTTTTGGCAAGGTGTGGAAATGAAATCTGTAACCTCTTGAGACTATGTCCAGAACCCATTTGTCCCGGGTTATGCGGCCCCAATTTTGATAAAAAAAGAGAAATCTTTCCTCCCAAAGGTGCTTCCAGGAGAGGAGCCCCTGGAACCAGAAAGGGAGAGTCATAAAGACTGTTTCCAGTAGGGTTGAGACTTATCTTCACCACCTTTGGGAGAGGGGGCAGGCCATTGCCTATTCCTAAAAAGGGTTTGTGCCTGTCCCCATACCTCTGGAATGCCTGAATCTGCTTCTCTGAGGCCTGTCCGAGGTTGGAAAGGACCAAGGTTTAGCTGGCCAGTGCCTGCTAAATGTAGGAGGTTGCACCTGTAGAAAATCCTTAGCCGTCTGTATAGATTTGGCTTTATCCTCCATTTTCTTTAATATCTCTTCAGCTTTGGCCCCAAACAAAACATCGTGCTGCAAAGGGGCATCCAAACGTTTGGCTTTAACCTGATCCGACAAGTTTGTTCCTTTAACCGAGCATGTCTTCTAATAACTGCGCCAGTTGTCACAGCCCTATAAGAAGCTTCCAAAGAATCAAAACCACAATGCAGGGTATGTTTACCCACTTGTTCAATAGCATGCAATAAATCCTGTAATTCCTTGTCATCCGCACCAATAGAAACAGCTGACATCTTTTGTTTAAATACAGACAAAAGGTATTGCTGATACTTTAGCATATGAAATTGACAGTTCAAAACTCTAATAGCAATGTAGCAGAAGTATAAACTTTTTTACCCCATCTTTCCAAAGCCCTGGACTCTCGGTCAGAGGGAATAGGATGTTTAGCAGAGGCCACCTTAGGGCCCTGAGAAATTGTTTCCGGATCAGGTGAAAGATTCTTAAAAAGAAACTTGTGAGAATCTGGAACCCTATAATACCCATCTGGTTTGACTGGAGTAGGGGGAAAAGAATCAGGAGAGAGGGAAGCTTCTGAAAAAACATCATCAACAATGTCCAATACAGGAGGAATAGCAAGAGGCTTATGCTGAGGGAGAAGAAAAAAATCCCTAAGCCTTTTCTTGGTTTCAGAGAATTCCTGCCGTTCCCAGTGAAAATGCACCCTCATATCATGCAAAGTTTCACCAAAAGAATAATCCTCAGGAGGAGAGGCTGGAGGAAAGGAATCTTCAGCATCAGAATCCTCATAAGGAGGAAAGGAACAATCGTGCTCAAGGGAAGAAGCAGAAGAAACAGAAATTTGGTCTGAAGAATTATAATCGGACTGTAATCTAGGCTTTTTGTCAGGAGGGTGATGAGAACCCCTGATCATAGATAACAAATCTTCAGCCATCCTAAGCATCTGCCTTTGAGGCCTAGGACCCTGATCAAAAGGCGTCTGTGCTTGCCATTTCTTTTTAGCTGGAGCCTTAGTCATTGTCTTAGAATGCAAAACTGAATCCATAATTACAGGAAGCTGTGAAGGCCTGAAAACTCCCTCAGAAGCCGGTACCTGCCTACCGGCTCCGGACCCAACTGAGGGAGTAGTATCCGAAGGTCCCTTCCCTGGCAATTCTGAAGGCCCCATCAGCTCCACACCGGAGTTGGTACAGGCAATTGGTTCAAAAGAGGCGGACAACAGGGGCTGCTAAGGTGCCTCACTGATGACCGACGAACCAGCAACTGGCAATAACTGAGTAAAATCCTCTGCTTTGGACCTCGGAGGCCTGTCTTTATCTTTGCACCTCTTACACACACCAGAAGCCGGAAAAGAATCCGAAGACATATTATAATTAAACCTTTTACCAAAATAGTAGAAGGAAAAGTTGTACCTTTGCCTAATAGTACGCTAATTAAATCTAGCACAAAACCCACAATTAGCAACGTTGTGGTCAGGCCCCAGGCAGGGAATACAATAAGAGTGAAAATCCCTATGAGGTATTTGTTTCCCACATGAAATACAATTATTAACTTTTTCTAACATCCGACTGGAGCAAGAAAAAGACCTCCCCAACGGGGTACTTATCTTAAAAAAACGAAAAATCCTGGAAGTAAATCCAAAAACAGACAGGAGTAGACCGTCCGGCATCAGCGAACTGCTCAGGGCACCGCGCGGCAAGAAAGACTGGGGTAATGGTGTCGGCTGAGGTCTTTATACTTCCTGGCGCATTGACGTCAGGATAAAAGCGACCTCAGCTGATGCCCAATCCAGACTTTGGGATTCTGGCCGATCGAGGGCTGCTGCTGGCAGGAAGAACCCTACAGTCATGACTGCAACAGTGAACCACGAAGGACATCCGACTAGCATCAAATGCATTATTTTAAAAACTCGGTAGCTTACTTACATAAGATCAACCAGATGGAAAATCCTTGCTGACTGAGAACAAGACAGAGGCATTTCAGTTTTTTTGCAAACAGAATGGACAGACTGGACAAAGCAGGTATTGCACACCAGAGAAATTTCACTAGACTTCTCAGTGTCCTAAAGGAATAGTGGTCTTTCAGTCATAATAATGTCTTATGTTAGTATTTAAGTGTTACCTTAATTTGAATCTCTCTGATTGCAGCAGTACAGATTTTTAGTTGTCAATTGCCTTGTTTAGAGCATATTAAAATGAAAAGTTACAGCATATTATAACGTAAGTTTGCAAAATTCTCTTTCTAACTTTTATATCCCAAAGCAAGCAATGTAGTAAGTCTGCTCAAAATGTAGACAGGATCATCACTTCAAGCTACTATCAACAAGAACACAGGACAGATAAAATTTCCATGATCACTGAACACAGTGTACCTATGGAACTAGATTCTTAATATTTTCAAGTTCTATAGTTGGCAATATAATAAGAAAAACAACATAGGCAGTATTTTCAGGAATTGTAAAGCTTAGACACTTATAGACACGTATAAATAAATATGTAGGTCATGTAAAGACTGTATAAAACATGACTATTAATGTAGGTTGCAATATATGATTTTTTTGCTTATTTTTTTTTAATAATTAGAGGTTATTCAAAATAATGAGTTTGTAAAATAATAATAAATATTTCAGCTGCATAGCACAGCTACAATCACAACAACTTCAGGTTCAACACTGGACACCCTAAATTTTGATCAGGCCGAAAGATTTCAGATTCAAGACTGGACACTCTAATAAATCTGGCCTTTGGTTCAAGACTAGACACCCTAAAGAATCAAGCTGAAAAATTTAAGTTTCAAAGCTAGTCACCTTAATAAATGAGGCTGAAAGATTTTGTGGCAAACAGAGTCAAAGCTAAGAAGAATATGTTTAGTTGCACTTAATCTTTAAAATTTGTTTTAGCATTTTGAACTTGATTGCAGAAGGGTGCCAAAGTGCATTTGTGCTACAGAATTGCTTATAAATTGCCAATAAGTCAGCAGTGATGCTAGAAAA
Organism: Protopterus annectens; assembly: GCF_019279795.1. NCBI lineage: Eukaryota > Metazoa > Chordata > Ceratodontiformes > Protopteridae > Protopterus > Protopterus annectens. The sequence goes on from NC_056744.1 coordinate 1,265,350,729, forward strand.
GATGTTTCAGGAATTATACGCTGTACATAAGACTGATGTTTCAGGAATTAAACGCTGTACATAAGACTGATGTTTCAGGAATTAAACACTGTACATAAGACTGATGTTTCAGGAATTAAACACTGTACATAAGACTGATGTTTCAGGAATTAAACGCTGTACATAAGACTGATGTTTCAGGAATTAAATGCTGTACATAAGACTGATGTCTCAGGAATTAAACGCTGTACATAAGACTGATGTTTCAGGAATTAAACGGTGTACATAAGACTGATGTTTCAGGAATTAAACGGTGTACATAAGACTGATGTCTCAGGAATTAAATGCTGTACGTAAGACTGATGTCTCAGGAATTAAATGCTGTAGATAAGACTAATGTCTCAGGAATTAAACGCTGTACATAAGACTGATGTCTCAGGAATTAAACGCTGTACATATGACTGATGTCTCAGGAATTAAATGCTGTACATAAGACTGATGTCTCAGGAATTAAATGCTGTACATAAGACTGATGTCTCAGGAATTAAATGCTGTACATAAGACTGATGTCTCAGGAATTAAACGCTGTACATAAGACTGATGTCTCAGGAATTAAATGCTGTACATAAGACTGATATTTCAGGAATTAAACGCTGTACATAAGACTGATGTCTCAGAAATTAAACGCGGTACATAAGACTGATGTCTCAGGAATTAAACGCGGTACATAAGACTGATGTCTCAGGAATTAAATGCTGTACATAAGACTGATGTCTCAGGAATTAAATGCTGTACATAAGACTGATGTCTCAGGAATTAAACGCTGTACATAAGACTGATGTCTCAGGAAGTAAACGCTGTACATAAGACTGATGTCTCAGGAATTAAACGCTGTACATAAGACTGATGTCTCAGGAATTAAACGCTGTACATAAGACTGATGTCTCAGGAATTAAATGCTGTACATAAGACTGATGTCTCAGGAATTAAACGCTGTACATAAGACTGATGTCTCAGGAATTAAACGCTGTACATAAGACTGATGTTTCAGGAATTAAACGCTGTACATAAGACTGAAAACGGACATTGCCTAGTCACCAGGCCTAAGCTCAGTGGGCACCTTTTTTTCAAGGTGGACTTCCTTTTATTCAAGAAAAGGTGTTCTTGCAGCAGTTTAGGTGTCAAGCTGATGAACAACAGGAAGCACCTTAATTTGCAAATCAAGTTCTTTCTTTTATCTTATGTCATTCAAAGTATTTTCCATTTGGTAATACTAGACTTCACAAGAAAAAAAAAAATCAGGCTGAGCTACAGAAAAAATGAGGCTGACAACATTACATGCATCACTGAAAATGAGAAAAAAATAATATTTTTAATAATTGTGAAACATAGCAAACACTATTTTGTCTTATGTGCTGCATGTGATGTACTTTGTTTATTTTTTAATGGCCAAAGCTGACATAGGTCCTTAGGATCAGTTTAGTGGCTTGTCAACAAAAGCTGAATAAGTAAACAATTAATTAAATAAATAAATAAAATTAGCATGAAAGACAGAAGTTAGGGTGAAGTACTTCAAGGATGGCTGCTTAAGACTTATGACTTTAGGTAGTGGAATATTTACAAGTACTACAAATAGGTATCAGTATTCACCTATTAAATACTGTAAATATCAGATTTCCACATTCTTTGAAATATTGTGAATATTGTTATTCCTTTCTACTCCTTTTCAGTATGCATTTACTTTAGATATATATTATGTTATCATATAATATAAGAAGTATTTTCTCTTTTTTATTGAGTTTTTTTCTTTTATATATATATATATATTGTTATATACTTTCCCCTCTGGAGCCCAGGTTGTGACTAAACATGTTAATTGAGTGATCCAAGTACCTGTTTACCAATTTTCAAACAGATGTATAGAAAGACAGATCAATAGATAGATAGACAGGTAACAAGGTTCATATCACTTCACTGAGAACAGCTTAAGTATGCCCAAACAAATGGCATACAGTTAACAAAACTTAAATTAGTAGAAGTATTAATTCTTCAAAAGAAAGTATTATTGAAGGAAGAACACAAAATATACTACAAACAAACCAGTATTTACCACAGTAAAAAAAAAAAAAAAAAACTTCCCCATTTCATCTGTAGGAGAGTTCAGCACCCTTAAGTATGGTATCAGTTAAAATCTTATTGCAGAATGGGGGAGGGGGGAGAGACAACTTCCCCATCATAACAAGCACCTGCAAAAAGCAGTTCATCTTTCAGTACATTTATTTCTGTGTGATATGTGCAGCCACTAAGAAGCTTTTGATTTGTGCATAAATGCAGTTTCTTCAAGGTACTAAGTCTCTGAACTGTTAACAAGTAACATCACATAGTGAAGAGTTTGGTTCTACATGCCTGCTGTGTGGCACTGAGCAAGTCATTTAATCAATCAATCCTCTGAGAAAATTGGACTCTACTTCTGAGTGGTCTCTGGACCACATGCCTAGTAATTACCAAAGAAGCATGCTTTCACTATATGCATCATTATTCTACAGCCTACAGTATGCTGTGCACCAGAAAAACAATGATATTAACTAAACAACTCAGCTCAACTTTTTTTTCCTAAAGTTAAAATTTATATCATTCATTTTTTTAAACTGTCATTGTGCAATATCAATGCTAGGTACGTTTGCTGGCTAAATTACATCTCAGGCTAGACACCAAGTTATCCGAGGTGAAAGAAAAACATTCACTGTAAGCAAGTTTGAATAAAATATGCCAAACTAAAATACCTGCCTAATACTGAAGACTGCATTTTTTTCCATTACAGTTGCTTGAATGTTTCAGTTCCTACACTCAGCTAATGCCAAAGTCTAAGAACAGAGTTATTTCAGAATTAAACTTCTGCTAATCGCTGCACAGTATGGCATCCACTGTAATGTCTCCAGTGCAGGATACTTGGTAAAACAGATGACTCCACTTATATTCAGAGTAGTCAGTTTAAATTATGCTTTGTGTCAGCAGGCATGTAAAATGCCTCACTAAGATGCAGTTTATTACCATATTCCGGAATGATTTCCTTTTAACAGACACATAAAGTGCTTCGCTAAAAGGTTATTACCATGTTGAAGAGTGATTTTCCTCATATTATTCATTTTAATACTTAATGGATATATGTTTGATATTTAACAGATGAGACATCATGAAACATATTCTATATAGAAAAATGTTAAAAATAAAAGAGGCTTAAAGTTTTGAAGCGAATTTTCCAAGACTTACTTGGATTAGCAGTAATCTGTATTTCTTTTTGTTTTGTGTGCACTTCATTTATTATTCATTGTCTTGAGTTTGAAAGATACCACATAAATGAAATTTTGACTGAATGATTGAACTTTAAAAAAACTGCTCTGTTTTACTTTAGAATAACTTGTGTGTTACTGGCTGATTTTAAAGTGGCCATCTGCATACTCAACTCCGAAAGACAAGAATCAACATGCGATCATCTGTAAGCATACCAGTTACAGTGACATAAAGATGGTCCTAAGAACAAACAGTGCAATGTATTAGTTGAAATAGCACAGGATGTGGTCATGTGCAGGAAAGTGGTGATTCTGAGATGCATGCTGTATGACCTCACTACAGTATAAATAGTATGGGGTATATCATGATGACCACACAATGACATGCAAATGAGTCTCAACATGCTAAAGACAGCTCGTGGAGTAGTTGCAATTAGCTAATCTGAACAATAGGATACTATGTTGTACAGGAGCTTTGCTTGCACAAAGATGATAGGTATTGCATCACTATTATCGAGACAGCATCTATTAGCTGCCACCATCGGAACAAGTGTACATGATGCTGTATGTCTTCACCCTTTGCATTTCAAAAAAAGTCTGCCAGCAGGTAATATGCCATCTCCTCTGTGTCAAGGACATTGTTGACTACTATATTTTGGATAGGCATGCCATATGGAAGTTAATAAACATGGGCCACCCTCATATGTAATCAGTGGAGATAGGTGGACTACTGACCTCAGTAGACATGAAGGTTTATGTAGCATTAACTATCCTTGCTATGTGGAATTTTCATCATCTCTGAGGGAACACATGACTATACATGGTGGAGGAGCATATCTGGTTTACCTAGACAGTACAGGAGAGAATCACAGTTATGAAGGTATTCTATGACATCCATTCACAATGCTAACCCAACACAGCATCAAAAGGTGGTATGCAGTACACAGGCTTTTATAGGTGTGTGTGTATATGTACCACAAAGGCAGGGTAGATATTTCCAAGATCTGAGACCTACACCAGTGTTTTGTGTAGGGTGATTTTTCACAGCATCATCTAGCTGGCAGGTGCACATATTGTTACCTACAGAGTCCTTGATATGCTGCTCCAACAAAAGTAGGGAGCAGATAACTCATAGTGGTGTCCACAGATTTGTATTGTAGGTGATACTGAATACACCTGGAAATGTATGGCTGTTACAGATATATAATATTGTCAAACATATATTTGGATCTCTGAAGACCCACTTCTGCTGACTGGATGACTGTTCTATGTTTGACAGACCCAGACATAAATGTGTGGTTTGTACCTTGCTACATAATATGGTGCGACAAAAGCAGTTACAATACAGAGACATGAAAGTGGCAATACAGAATAAAACAAATGCATGCAACAATACATGCAGGCTATGTGGTGCAGTGCAATGACTACCCATGCAGTGTGTCAGACATTACTGTATCACCCCCCAACCCTACACACACACGCACGCACACACATACACACATGCGCACACACACACAAGAAAGGTGGACATAACAAAATAAGCTTCATTTGCATGGGATGGAGAGTTGGAACACTGAGAGAAGACTGCAACACTAGTTCTCAGAAGGGTAAAGGGTGGTAGATGAGATAGTCATAGTCACACAGACTGCTGGTTGTAGAGAGTAAAGGAACAAATGTATTGCACTGCCTTCATTGTCAGGACATATGGTGTTGAAAATCAGTAGTAAGCACAGAACACACTATTTGCCTCTATAATGCATTCCGGCAGAATGTTTCACCCACAGTCTAATCAGTTGGTATGGATACGTGCTGCTTAGTAGGGCAGGGAAGCGTGATGGAATTAAACTGCAGAACTCTGTCTGGCTTACCCATTGATGTCTGCCCACAGTGTAGCTGAATTACCACTGGCCACATCCTTAGGAGTATCCACACTCAGAGGCCAAAGAAGACATGGGAAGTGCTGAGAGAGAGGTTGTCTCTGGAATGGTGTATGTTATCTGTATAATCCTGGCATGTGATCAGGAAATAAGCATTTTTAAAAGAACAAAATAAGCCCCTAGGAATTAACTGTGCCTCCAAACCAACAAGGTATATCAAAGAAAACAGCCAGGCACAGAAAGATGGCAGGAGATGCACTCCATTAAATCAATATAAATGTATTATAGAAATGGTAAGCGCTTTCACACTTAAAACGTGCTTCATCAGACCCTACACTAACTAAAAACAGTTTCCTTATACATATATATATATATATATATATATTATATATATATATATATATATATATATATATATATATATATAATTACTGAACAAATTTAAATGAACCAATAAAAATTCAGAAAGAATCAAATATTAAAATCACTTAAAGAGAGCCCTTGCCTTTAGTGCAGGTTTAACCGTAACCTTGCCATTTAAATCTGATTGCTTGTCAGCCTGCTATCTTATTATCCAGTGAAGTTCACAGTTTTCAGTAAAATTTATAAAATCACCTCTTCGTTCATTCATAACAACAGCTTCTATCACACCCTGAATCCAAAACAGTGTGCATCACCACAATCCAAAAATGTTTAGCTAATGCATCACGTGTATCACCACTATTTATATAATATAGATGTTCCCTTATACGTTCCATCAGTGATCTATTAGTTTTTCCAACATAGAAACATGTACATGACCTGCAGCAGGCAAGATATATCACATTCCTACTACAGCAATTCACATTAATATTAAATTTAAAAACAGATCGTGTTGCTGGATACACAAAATAAGTAAATAGATCAATATAAGAACAAAATGTACAATTCTGACAATAATGCATTCCAGTAAAACCCTTCCCTCTCTTCGTATTTATATGATTCTTGTAACAAAGCTGCCTTTTTAGCAATTTTTTATTTTTAAAAATAAAATTAGGCTCGTCACCCACTGCTGTCCTAACCTGGTCATCGAGATGTAAAATTGACCAGTTTGTCCTACTGATATTCAAAATATCATTCACATCAGTCGTATAATAAAGGGAGATGGGAACATTTTGTTTCTAAACCCATCACCCTTATAAGCAGTAGTGACCTTATTCGATCTATCTGAAAAATGTGTCCGTGCCTTATCCTTCCTCAAATTAACGCTTTCATTAATGTTGTTGTGTCTTTCGGCTTTTCCCGCTTAGGGGTCGCCACAGCGGAACTCCGGTCCGCTAATGATTGGCTGTAGATTTTGACGTGCCGACTTGCCGGGCCTGATGCGCAACCTTCAATGAAGGAACGCCCATTCATGCATGTCACCACACAAAATACGCTCTAACTGAGAATCGAACGGGACAACATCTTACTGTGAGGCGACAACGCTACCGCAGCACCACCACCGCAGTAACACTTTCATTAATAATACCATCAATTTCCATTCCTTTATATCCCCTCTCATGAAGCTCCTGTCCTAGCTTAGAAATATCATCTTGAAAAAAATAGCATCATTACTATTTAATCTGGAAATTCTCACACTCTGGCCTTTAACAATATTCTTAAAAATAAACCCAGGGTGCCTACTATATCTTGTTGTAGCAAGGAATTCCTTCTACAGGGCTTCCTATAAAGTGTAGTTGTAAACTTATATATAGGGTCCTTATGAAAGCATACATCAAGGAAATCTATTATATCACTGAAAGACTTGCAAGTAAATCTCTAAAAAAGAGTTAGTTGACTCTTAAGTAGCCAACAAATGAAGAAAGTTGTGCTTCAGTACCCCCTAGACCAAAAATAAATCATCTACAAAATTTCTATAAATCTTCAGGTACTGGGTATAGTCATTAGGTTGCAGAATAAATGTGGACTGCCAGTGAGCCATAACCATATTGGCATAGCTGTTGGCACAAGATGTGTCCATAACTATGCCAACTTTCTGTAAAAATAATTCACCCTTGAACATGAAAACATTGTTAAAAATATACAAAGAAGATCTATAAAACTAATATCATATTCACTATATGTCATACGAAAATCCTTGACCATTCAGGTGAGGAATCACAGTAAATAAAGAAACATCTTTAGTAACTAAAAAATAGCCATTATTAAAAGAACTTTCATTTGTAAAATAAAACAAATCCTCTAAAAAATGTTGAGTGTCCCTCAAAACTGTAAAACTTTTTTTTGTCTATGTTTAAGACTGGTCTCAGATTCTTTTCAATAAATATAGAAAAAGGCTCAATAAGCCAGCCACTACATGATACTATTGGTCGAAAGGCGGGGGTGGGGGGTTCAACACACTTATGTATCTTAGGTAGCCCCTGGAAAATCAGTATAAGTGGATGTTCCACTGTTAAATACTTAAAATGATTCAGCAGTAATTAGTTGACGATGCAAACAATCATATAAAGCGGCATAAATTCTATCATTCAATGTGTCAGTATATATTCAAAATTAACCCTTTCATAAACATTTACATCTGATAACATCTGTTAAATAGTGTTATAATAATAATCACAGTCCATTACTACTATTGGTGGATTTAATTACAATATCATTATCACTACGTAGTTGTTCCAGCGCCTCTTTTTCAGAGTTATCCAAGTTATAAAAATTCCTTTCAAGCTTTCCTTGATTATATGCAAAGTATAGGTCATTCTCACATTTCTTGCAAAATGTTTCAAGTATAGGATGCAAATTAGGTTGAAATAAACTAGGTTTCCTAAAACCAAAGCAACTACTATTATTAGGATAAAGCATTTTCAACATAACATTATGCATGAATAGTTTTAAGTCAGTAATAGTCTCACTGAAATCAGAGCATTCAGCCGGAAATACAACCCCTGTCGTAATAATGATAGCTGTGAATCAGTCAAAGACTTACTAGAGATATTATAAATCAGTGAGTCCTGGTTTCTTCCCACATTTGTTTTATAGTTTTTATTTGAGAATCCTCTTGCTGCATTGTCTCTTTTTCCCTGACCTTGTGAGCGAAGTTGACGTATTCGATCCTTATGTCTGATTGGTAAAGGTAGGGGGAGGGTAACGGAGGTCTGTTCTATAATGGTTGCCTTCCTCCACACATACGGTGGTTTTACTGGAGCAGCAGCAGCTAAAAGGAAACCAACAGAGCCAGTGGAACATGGAGGTGTATTAGTAGACATTGAATGACTAGTAGATGTATTCTGTAAACCAGCAGCAGAAGTTACATTGCCATGCACTCCTATATTATTAATAAGTGCAGCCGGAGATGTATTGGCCATGAAAACACATTTCCTTGTGGGAAATCAGCAACATCCCTACTCAACTTCTTATATTTCTGTGATTTAAGATGATGCTCATATGGGCAGATATTATCCATGGCATTATCTAGTTTAATCATGAAAGTTATTATACAACTCAGTCCATTTCTTATTAACTGCTTCCATCAATTCTATTTCAAATGGCTTAAAAAAGTCTATCAGTAAATGAATATAATTAAAGCTTAATTCCATATTAAGCTGTTGCCATTTACTCAAAAGTTCAAAATATACATCAACATATGTCGGCATATTTAAAATTCGCAGCCCACGAGGGATAACACTGTGGAAAAGACAAGCTTCAAGATGTAAACGCTGCCATTGCAAGTGTTTAAATTTAAAAAGGTCATTTCCAAGATCCCTCATAGCCATAGAAAGCCGTACCTCATCAGTATTAGAAAGGGAAGCTATGGTCTCCATCTCCATTCCAGATTTAACCAGCAAAGGATTGATGTCAGTCTTAAGTAACCTGGAGAAATGATCATTGCTCCCACGTTCCATCAAACTGGGTGCATATTCAAGCTCGATATCTGGCTCACAGCCCTCCACCATGCTCCGAGGGGATAAAAATACAAATCCAAAAGAATTAAATAACCTCCTATGAATTAGCTGTGCCTCCAAACCAACAAGGTATATCAAAGAAAACAGCCAAGCACAGAAACACAGTAGGAGATGCACTTGATTAAATCAATATAAATTTATTACAGAAATGGTAAGTGCTTTCACACATAAAAATGTGCTTCATCAGACCATACACTAAATAAAAACAGTCTCCTGATATATATATATATATATATATATATATATATATATATATATATATATATATATATATATATATAAATAATTACTAAAATTTAAATGAACAAATACAAATTCAGTAGGAATCAAATATTAAAATCACTTAAAGTGAGCGCGCAATCTTATTATCCAGTGAAGTTCACGGTTTTCAGTAAAATTTATACAATCATCTCTTTGTTCATTCATAAAAATCACTAAAAAGGCAGCTTTGTTACAAGAATCATACAAATATGAAGAAAGTGAAGGCTTTTACTGAAATGCATTACTGTCAGAATTGCAATTTTTGTTATTTTGATCTATTTACTTCTTTTGTGCATCCAGTAACACAATCTGTTTTTAAATGTAATATTGATGTGAATTACTGTAGTAGGAATATGATATATGTTGCCTTCTGCAGGTCATGTACATGTTTCTATGCTGGAAAAATAGATTGCTTACGGAATGTATAAGGGAAGATGTATATTGTATAAATAGTGGCGATACACGTAATGCATTAGCTAAACATTTTTTGGAGTATGGTGATGGACACTGTTTTGGATTCACGGTGATAGAAGCTGTTATTATGAACGAACGAAGAGATGATTTTATAAATTTTACTGAAAACCATGAACTTCACTGGATAATAAGATTGCAGGCTGACAAGCATCCAGGTTTAAATGGCAAGGTTTTGGGTAAACCTGCACTAAAGGCAAGGGCTCTCTTTAAGTGACTTTAATGTTTGATTCCTACTGAATTTTTATTGGTTAATTTAAATTTGTTTAGTAATTGCTTTTATATATATATATATATATATATATATATATATATATATATATATATATATATATATCTATATAAGGAAACTGTTTTTAGTTAGTGTATGGTCTGATGAAACACGTTCTTAAGTGTGAAAGCGCTTACCATTTCTATAATAAATTTATATTGATTTAATCAAGTGCATCTTCTGCCATGTTTCTGTGCCTGGTTGTTTTCTTTGCAACAAGTATTTTTCCTTAATAAGGCATGAAAATCCAATGGCTGTCAACTGAACAACCAGTGCCCCTAGCAGTCGTATCTCTTTATGGTCTCCATATGCCATATACCCGTGTTCCATGATGTCCTGCAGTTTCTAGAGTGGTCACAGTTCCTAAAGCAAGCCATACCGCACACTCGACATGTCTGACATCATGCAAGTAGTGGCCAACTATGCCTAGATCTCTGACCTCTACATCTGCTGACTAATGCTGATGGTAACACTCAGGTCTGGAAAGGTTTTTGATTGATGATGATCACCTATGTGCCTCTGTTCTTTGCTGGACAATGCACATCACAGGCAGTGCAGCCCCTGTGATCGTCTGTTGTGGATGCACCTGTGTGGTATGGATTACACTGACATACATGGGACATCTACCTCTGAGTACAGGGAATGCTGGAGGTGACTCACCCCTGCACTGTTCTCTCTCTGCTGTAGATGATGTGAATTCACTTTCCAGTGTTAATGTTGGTAAAAGGTTGGCATAATGGTTAAGGTGTTTACCTTACAGACACAAGGTACAGGGTTTGATTCTCATCTGGGTGTAACTGACTAGGCTTAAAATGGCAGTTAGCCTAGTATGAAACTTTTAACCTATGAACTATGAACCTGATGTTATTACTACATCATCAGAATGTGTCAGGTACGGTGTATCACCATCATCAGCTAAACATGAGCTGCTGACATCAGGCATGTTCCAACTTCTTCTGCTAGAGCCCCACCAGTGAAATCTGTGAATGCAAATGGAAAACATAACTTTGGCAATGTTGGGTCAAAGCTGTGACTCCTTCTGCCATGTGGCACACATCCTGTTAAATGTAATGTGAACAGAGAGCCTAAAAGCACTTCTTCACCATATGGTGCACATTGTCAATGTTGCATCCCCAGTTTCCATGGAAAATAGATGTTTATATATGTTTGTCTGCACAAACTGTACACAGTTGCAAACTAGTGTCCTTCAGAAATGGCACATCCAATTACTTACCAGGTAGATCCCTTACTGGCACAAGGACAGTCTTTGCCAACCCATTTCCCACACCCATGTCACCCCAGGAATAAGGCTTCTCTCACTTTCTTGAGCAAGGGATTCCAATAATTCCTCTACTTTTGTGTGATGCCTCTGTGTTAGTGGTCCTCCACAGTGGACAACCAGTCTCTAGTAATTTCCTGTGCCTTGATCTTAACATACACAGCAACATATTGGTGATCCTGCAATATACCTGTATAATTGCCCTATTATGGCTGCCCATTGCATTGATGGCCTGCACCAGTCCCTATTACATCTGGTCAGAGAAGATACCTGCTTTCCCATTCTCAGGAATACACATACTCCATGTGTGTATGACCTACAATTCTACCTTTGTCTCCTTGAACTTTTGTGAACTTAAGATCCTTCAGTCACATGGCAAGAAATATACACCTTTAGATTACAAATGTGGATCAGTATGATTTTGCATGACTGTCTATTCCAGTCTTCAGTTGTCTCAGTAATGTTCCCATCTCTGCTGACACTGTGCCATTGCGTGGCAGCTGTGCGCATGTTAATTATACTTGCTGTCTGTCAGACCTGTGCTGATAACCCAGTACACATGTCTTCATAAGCATGTCATTCGGTCTGTAGGCATATGGTATGCAGTTGCAAAACCTAAACAGCAGAACAGTTATCAGACTTGACTGTGTCATTTTATTCCCTGTGCCTGTCATAGAGAGCTCCCCCAGCTAGACTGCAACCTGAACTGTCCATATTCCTCGTGCTCTATCAAGTTAACCTTCTTCCCAGCAGAACTGCAACTTGATTTATCTTGTCTCCCTATCATATCATTCTCCTGTTATGCCCTCTGTTGTATTATCACTCATCACACACACACAAACAAACGCACACAAACAAACGCACACACACACACACACACACACACACACACACACACACACACACACACACACACACACACACACACACACACACACTCCTTTGCTCAAGTTCTGCTCCTGTTATGTCCATGCACCTATGTGCATTTAGTGTAGTGGGGATGTCCATTACTGGTAGCCCTGGAAGTCTGTCTGCATGTTTCTACATTCTGGTATCTGCAATATTCTTATTCTCAAAGTTGTTTTAAAGAGAGCTTCAAAATATGACTGCAATGTTTTTTATCAGGCTAAAATGAAGTTCACAGTGCAATCGTTATGAGATGATTTATTTTGGCTGTCATTAAATCATGGCTAAATTGTGATGTATTATCAGCAATAGTCAGTTCTGCAATGGTCATATCTGCCCAATCCCAGGCTAGGAGGATATATGTAGTCGACATGCATACATGGCTACAGCAAAACACACACACACTGCCATGTAGCTGTGCCAGTGTTATTTTGTGTCATGATAACATGCTGCCCAGGGATGGAAATCACATGGTGTCCAGTCCATGTGGCCATTCACATTTCTTTACACCTACAGAGCAGGTGAGGCTTTTTCATGCACTGCATTCAGCAGGGCTTCCACATGGAGCTGTAAGTAGAGTAAAATCTTTATAAACTTGTCACATAGAGACCATAAAGAGTAGCTGCTGGGGGAGTATGACAGCCTCCCTCACTAAATTGATACCATGCATTGATATATCAGGGCACTGAGTGATACCACTGGCATCACTCGCTCTAGTGAGCAGTGCAGGCACAATTATTGTGACCTGTGAGATTGTTTTCTCAGTCCTGATCAAAACCAGCTGATTTTTGAACAGCCCTTCTCATCCAGCTCCACTCTTATTGTCCCCCTGGTTTAATTGATTGTACCTCTATTAACAGTGTTCTATTGCTGCACACAGCCAGACTTTATATTAATAAATATTGAATTATAAAATGATTACTATACTCATACATATGTAATATAATACACAAGGTATATTATATAGAACACACAAACCATTTTAATTTGAACACATTATTTTTTGACTATGTTTCTGTTGCAGTGATGGTAGATTTTGAATGGGTAGCTTGACTATGTATGTAAATGATTAGCAGATTATATCATTAGATCATGTGACTAGCCAAGTCTTTACTGGGTGTTGTATCTAATTTTTTATTCATTTATTTTTATGATTTATGATTTTATGAATTTTATGATTTATTTGCTTTACTGATGTTCTAATGATGTCTGCTCATGATGGATGAAAGAGCTCAACATTTTAATAAAAGTTGCTGTGGTTATTAGTCCAGTGGATGCAAGTTGTAAAATTTGATAATGCTATACTGTACCATAATAAGCTGGAAACACTGTATACAATGAGACTGAGAAACCAAAGTCTTAATTATCCAAGCTTGTACTGAATAGGTGTCAGTCTCTCCCTTATGGACCAAGTCTTGTGGATTTAGAATGAATTACATGTTTACAACATCCATATACTGTCTTTATTAACAGTACTGACAACCAATTTAAATTGCTGCACATTACTCTGATTGTCCCGAACAAAGTAAATTGACATAGCCTCTAGATGACCTATTTTCTGTACTCAGGCCCAAGTGTTTGTCATCTTCTCTGAAGTAACAGGTCGAACAAACTTACTAACCTTACCTGCCCTGTTATCCTGAACACAGCATATTATATTGCTTTAAGTCTCGTACATTTCCTTTATTTACTTTTTTTAACCTTGGTCTCTGACTTTGTGCATTATTAAGGAACATTCTGTAGCTGATCTTTTCCATGAGAAAAGAACATTCTGTCTGACACACTTTATGCTTATCTTTTCCTCTTTAATAAAAGGTCTTCCATGCTTAGCCAGCAGGGTTATTATTCTTTCAGCTTAACTGTCCTTTATGCATAAATAAAACACAATTTATTTTACCCTTTAGCCTATCTAATGTCTAATAACTATTTTAAAATTGAAATCTCTAATTAACACAAGCTCTTTGTTAGCATAACTTAGTTGTGAGTTTATTTTCAGATATGCTGTTTGTTTTTCTACTTCTTTAGGGTGGTTATTAGTCATTTTAGTCAGAATAACCCTCTGCCCTAGTATATCATCTTTATGTTTGTTTTGTAATTCCATTATGGGAATTGCAGGTATAGATGATCTTCTAGACCTTACCATGGAAATGGAGTTTTAACACCATTTTTACAATTACTTACTGAAATCATCGAAGCATGGAATCACAGCTGTCAATATTAGGAAAGGATAGTGATTAATGCTGTTCTTCTACAGAAGGGAATTTAGTGGGTGGTTTACAAAGCAATCTACAATTTCAACAACCTAGTGACTGTCAGCAGCATGGTCACATGATTTGTATTTAATCCATATTCATAAGGAAGGCTCTTACTAGTTCTAGGTAATTTAGACACTGCTCTTTCCATCTTAGAGGGCACTTGAGGAGAAATATACATGAATCCAACAAACATTCCAAGATTTTTACCTAACCTGGACACCTACAATTAAATTTTAGGAACAGTGATACTGTGTCATCCCACTTGGCTAAGTTTGAAAATAAACTGTTGAAATATCAGACTTTGCAACTTAATAATAACATTTTTTTGGAAAATATTTAATGTAAAAAAAAGTGCTCAAGGGCCTTAGGATGTGAAAGCTCCCCAGCAGATGAGTTACTGGGTTAGAACTCCATCACAAGCTATGGCTTAACTTAATAATGAACAGTGAAAGACAAATTGAGAATTGGGATGTGGGCATTTCTTAACGAAAATATATAGAACCTGCAACTTGCATGGCAAAATAATGAAATAAACAACTGGTATCACAGGAACCAGTAAAACATCTGGATTTATTTACAAAACAATAAGCACTTTCACATTAAAATATGATAATGCTTCATCAGACCAGGAAACAAGAACAAACATCACTTCAATATAAAATAACAGCCACTCCCAATCGATCAAACAATTAAAAACTTATGTGTAGTTTTGTTTATTTTTTTCTTAGTTTACCTGCGGCAGAACCCGTTAGGGTATTTTTAGTTTTATGTGGACATTTCTTCCATGAATGAATCAAACCAAGATTTTTTTAACTGAATCTCTGTGTGTGAATTTATGGAATATTTTCATAAAGTTGAGGCAAACTCATTGATATTAAGAACAAGAAGAACAAAAAATTAAAATGTGACCAAAGAGAATAAGAATGACAAACAGCCTCTCTCTCACCTAATAATTAACATATTACATTGGGACAAACTGTGGGTTTTATAACTATACTGCAGTAATCAATGGTGGGGGGACTTTAATAAAATTAATTTGGCATTGATGAACCTTCAGAGTTCCCACACTAATGGTGATCAGAAAGACTAGGGAATTAATCCAATATCTATATGTCTCTTTCTCATCCACATCAGCAAGACAGAAGTGTCATCCCCAGCCATACATGCCTCACAAGTGGACCCCTAGTGATTAGGAGAGGGTGCCAGGAAGGGGCAGAAGGAATCCATTCCTGACTTAATTGCAGTTAACACTGCTTCCAGTTTCTATTTTTAATTATAACCATTTAAATATTGAGGAACAATATTTTAGACTTTTTGAACAGGGAATTACATTTGTTCCCTGCTTCATGCATGGACTTAGCGGATGTTTTGCTATCTTATGACTGCTTAGTAGGAAGCTCAACTTTGGGTTATTATAGAACAATAATAGATGGGGCAGTACTTTTACTACCTCTAATAAGTTTGTAAGGAAAAGTACTTTTAACCCCTTCTTACATCCAGTATTGTTTGTATTAAAATATTTGAAAAAGATATACAGAGGGTATTGAAAACCAAGCCTACTTATAATTCTTACAATATATCTAGTGAAGAGAGAAAATTATTAGATAATTCAGTTTGGGATCAATGTGTTCAGATTATGAAGCTTGACAAAGGCAGATGACTAGATATCATGGACATCACTGATTATATAACAAACATGTTTAATAGTTTGTCTAATTCCGATTGTTATGCTTTTGCGAAAAAATGTAACTCCCACTATCAAGGATGCAGCAAGTAAAAACAGCAACGAAAAGAAAAATCAAGCTACACCGCCACAGCTCAAATGTAATGTAGATATAAAAACTAGTTTTAATATGATGCTAAAAGAATAAGGTAGACAAAGTCCAGATGAATAGAATAGAATGAACATAAAACACAAAGACCCAACTGTGTAACTCGATAAGGGCTTTCATAGGTTGGTACTAGACTATCAGCCCTAGGGCCTATACAAGCCTAGCCTTAACAATTCCCTGGCTATTTCTTCCCACACTATTTACTTCCCTGGACCCCTGTCTAGCAGGGCAGCTGACATGATCCCTGGGGTGAATTTCCTTTCTAACAGTACACGAAAGGAAAACCACTTTAATACCAAACACAGCAGAGCTTTCGGATACAATCCTTCATCAATACTGAAAAATACAAAATTCTCTAAGCTTATATATAGGTCCAAAGAGGTCATATGACCAGCAGCCAAAAAATCACATGACCTAACTAAAATCAAAATATTAAAACATTTAAAACAGAAAATTAAAATTAAAAGTTATATACATAACTATTATTATTATAACTTCAACTATAATAATAATAGTTATGTATATAACTTTTAATTTTCTGTTTTAAATGTTTTAATATTTTGATTTTAGTTAGGTCATGTGATTTTTTTGGCTGCTGGTCATATGACCTCTTTGGACCTATATATAAGCTTAGAGAATTTTGTATTTTTCAGTATTGATGAAGGATTGTATCCGAAAGCTCTGCTGTGTTTGGTATTAAAGTGGTTTTCCTTTCGTGTACTGTTTGCTTGGAGTATTTTAGCAGCTTGTCTTTGTGAATTTCCTTTCTCCCATCCAATCGTCAAGGTTCCTTTTGAAGACGGCCAAAGAGGCACTCTGCTTGACATGTATGGGCAATCTATTCCAGAGTCTGGGGAGTCTCTGGGTCAGGAACTTATCCCTCCAGCATGTTTTGTTTATTGTGATGACAAAGTTTAGATCCCTGGATCGTGTGGCTCTGAGAGATTGGGATTTCTTTAAGTGTAGCATGTCCAACAGCTCTGGGTTTGACATGGCCTTGTATGTTAAGCAGAGATCGCCTCTGAGTAGATGATATGCAACAGAGTATAGTTGGAGTTTTTTAAGGTGGTCAGCATAGGGCATCTGCTTTAGGCCTGTGACTCTTTTAGTGAGGTATGTCTGCGGCCTTTCCAGTTATTGCAGATGACTTGAGAGGTACATACCAAACGGGGCATTGTATTCTATAATGGGTCTAATGAGGGATGAGTACAGTGGGACATTGACCTCCTTTTTTCTGGATGAAAAGCCCTTAGTGATGAGGTGTGCCACATAGAAGGATTTCCTGACTTTTGTGGCAATGTGGTTATCGAAGGTGAGACCACTGTCCACCTGTGTCCCTAAGTCTCTTACCACACTTTCGGTGTTTAGTGTACTGCCACCTATATGGTAATTCACAGATACATGTTTTTTCCCCAAAGGGGATAACTATACATTTCTTGGCATTGAGCTTGAGCCCATGGCTCTGGCACCAAGCATCTGTTTCTGTAAGGCCCTTTTGTAGAGTATCCACATCATTTGGGGATTCAATAATGGCTCCCAGTTTGCAGTCAGCTGCAAACTTTGTTAGCCAGAGTCCCTTAGTGTTGGCCTGTACTTCAGAGAAGTAGATGCCAAACAAGAGCGGTCCCAGAACTGAACCCTGAGGTACTCCACTTGTCACTTGTCTGGAGCTGGATTTGGAGTCGGCTACTTTTACAGTGTGGGTTCTATCAGTAAGCCAGTTAGCAACCCACTGGGTGACGCAGGGATTAATGCCCAGCTTAGTAAGTTTATCTATGATTCCAGAGTGGGGGATGGTGTCAAAGGCCTTGGCAAGGTCTAGATAGGCTGTGTGGACCACATTACCCTTGTCCATGGCTCTGGAGACTGATTTGAAGAAGTCAATCACGTTCAGGCGACAAGATCAGCCCTTCATGAACCCAAACTGGGTGGGGTCCAGTGTTTGAAGGTTGCCAATGTCTTTGTTTATAAGTTCCATGATAATACGGTCCATGGCCTTGCAGATAAGGCTTATCAGACCGATGGGATGGTAGTTTCCGGGATCCAACGTGGATCCTCCCTTGTGGAGTGGGATAACTGTAGCTCTGCACCACTCAGTGGGCATGAAACCTGAGGTGAGGCTATGATTAAACATGACACTTAGGTGAGGTGCCAGTTCATATTGTAGTTCATGTAGTACACAGCCTGGGATGTCATCTGGTCCCATGGATGCTGTATTCTTAGCTTTGGAGTGTGTGTTTTTTACCTGTGTGGCAGTTATTACTGGAATTTGGCAATCTTCCGGTATTGAGATGGGCCATTTAGGGGGTGAGATGGGGGTGAAGTTGGCACTGAATCGATCTGCCAGGATATTGGCAATATCCTTGGCATCAGTATATTTAATGCCATTCTGTTTTAGCTCAGAGCAGATCTGAGCACTGCCATTTAGATTCTTGACATAGTTATAGATTGCCTTGTGGTTGTCTTTGGAATCTTTGGCAATTTTATTTTCGTAACTAGCTTTGGAGGATTTTATGAGGGATCTCAGTTTCTTACTGAGGCTGGTAAGGGAGTTTTCTGCATCCTGGGATTTTCCTCTTTTCTGCAACAGTTTCTTCCTTTTGTTGTAAAGTTTGTTTATGGCAGGGGACCACCAGATTGGCTTCCTTTTTTTGGATGACAGCATCTTGGTTCTATTTGGGATGGCATGATTCATGCATGAGTGGATGTGCTCGTACAGTGCCTTAGTGTAGGATTCAGCAGTTGAACTTTCAGTTCCTGTCTGTATGGGTGTCATGAAGTTTGTCACTTCTGACTTGAGTAGCATGAAGTTGGCTTTGGAGAAGTTTTTTTATGGAGGTTTCCTTACTGGGGGGTGGGGGTGGGATGTGGATGTTAAGGGTGATTAGCTTATGGTCAGACCTGACTAACGAGGGGGTGACCACAGGTGTGGAGCACCGACTTCCCATGTTGGTAATGACCAGGTCTAGGATATTGGAGCCCCTGGTGGGACTATGGATTAGTTGATCTAGGGCGTTGGAATTTATGAATTCCAAGAACCGTTGGACAAAAGTGTTGCACCTGGAGAATTTCAGACACATTGTGTTGGGTAGCTAGCCTGATGGTGTGAATATCCTTGGTGAATATTGACACTCCTCCATCTTTAGTGTTTCGGTCCTGGTTTGGTGGCCGAAAAGTGTGGTAAGAGTTGTAGCCTGGTATTGCAGGGGTGCTCTCTGGAGCCTTGAACCAGGTCTCAGTTACTGCACAGATATCGATGTTCTCCATTTTTAGGAGTGCCTCGAGAGAGTGCATTTTGAGGTTTAGATTTCTAGCACTGAGTAGCATTACCTTCACTTTTTGCATGCTTGTACCTGTTACGGTGGTGGTTTTGTCATTTGAACTTTACCTAAAAAGGCAATATAGGGGTGGCAAGAGCCTTAGCCAGTAACCTGAATCCCAGGGGCGACAGGTGCAGTCCATCTCTGGCAAAGCATCGTAGTCTGTCAATCATGTCATCCCAGGCAGACAGATACTGGATCCCCTTTGAATGACACCAGAAGCTTAGCCAATTGTTGAAGTCAATCATTTTGTCCTTATATTGTGGTATCATTCTGGGCAAAGGCAGGATGCTACTCAGGGCTAGGGTCATACCTGCCTGGGCCACATGATCCGAGAGCTCTTCCATGTCTCTTTTCATGTAGTCTACGGAGGTACATCTCAAGTCATTCACTCCAACATGGACAATGACAGTGTCATATTTGTACTTGTTGTGGAGTGACTTCAGTGCATGCGTTATGTGGCGGATCCTGGCACCCGCCAGGCAGCTGACTGTAATTTTTTCCTTGTTCAACCTGGTGAGAGGGACATCAGTGTGCCAGACTATAGAGTCACCTATGACTAAAGTGTTAGGTACATTGTCTTGTATTAGTTGCTGTTGCTGGGTGGCACACTGGTATTGTGAACTATGTGACACTTTGGTTGTGATTGGTGTTTGTTTGCGTTTCAGCTTCAGAGGTCCTTGTTGCTTGGGCAGGTTACAGTTAAGGG
Organism: Protopterus annectens; assembly: GCF_019279795.1. Classification (NCBI taxonomy): domain Eukaryota; kingdom Metazoa; phylum Chordata; order Ceratodontiformes; family Protopteridae; genus Protopterus; species Protopterus annectens. Next base: position 1,265,371,120 of record NC_056744.1, read on the forward strand.
CCTCTGCATATGTGGATTTAGTGTTGCTATATGTGGGTGTTGGTGGTGTGAGTTTAGAAGGGCTATGTGTTGCTTGAGGTGTAGTGTGGGTGTTAACCTTCTCCTCTTGACTGTGTAGCACAATCTTGGGTGGAGAGAGCTTTACTTCCATTTTGGCTATGTAAGTGCATCTCTCACAGGTTGTAGTGCTGGGTGGTAGGAGGAGAGGGTTGTCTGTGTACATGAGGCAATTGCTGCATTGCCCCAGTATGCCCAGATTCACCAGGTGGACAGGAGACATCACGGGAAGCTGACCCTTGGACATGCCTGGTTTGGTGCTTTTTTTTTTTTTTTTTTTTGTAAAGTACAGGAGCTCTTCTTCATAAAACATCTGAGAGTAGATTACTAGAATTTTTAAATTAGGTAAAATCTACCAGAATTTTTAAATTATTTAAAATTGATCACTGCTTCTCTCTTCAGTTCACCAATGATTATTCTAGCAATTTGAATCATTATTTTAATTTTTTTATTACAAAGGATGGGAATAGGAAAACATTTATACGTAATACTGCTACGAAGCTACTTTTCTTCAAATTGTTACCTTCATTTTATTAACAGCCATCCCATGAGAGAAAATGAAGCCCAGTGATGGAGCAAATGGTAAGCCTGGTGTAGGATCATATCAAAGCACAAGATCTTTAACAAATAAATTGCTATCCTTATATCTGTGGTTTTACAGAGACGTTATCCGGCAGAGATGTTGAGTGAAATAAAGAAAGATGTACAAAACAGGCACTTTTGTGAGGCACTTGGATTGTACATACTAATACATGTAAGAAGGGGTTGAAAATGCGATTCTAACATAGCTACTAGGAATATATAGCAAGGAAGGCAAACTCTTCACTGAAAGGACTTCTCACCAAAAAAACAAAAAATAAATATGAAGTAGTGAGATGACCAACCACGATGTGCAAATTCTTCTTCTAACTGAAAGAATCCAAAAGACAGACACAATATAAAACGTATTCCAATTTATTGAATAAAAATGAGCGCTTTCGCATAGTTCCAAGCTACGCTTCTTCAGATAACTTTCTTACAAATAAAGCTACACATATATACTAAAAAAGGCGGGATGTAAATTAATTAATTACTTCAGTCACACAATTAAATGGTTATATCTTAACCCATTCACTACTAAGCTAGCAAAACATGTATATAGCAAATTAAACTCAGTTAAGGATGTCAGTTAACATTTAGAAATCAAACACTGGAACAAATGACAGGCTTAAATTTCTAAAATATATACATTATGTTTCTAGATCACTAACCAAATGAACAGAATACAAAACCACCTCCTTAGTGTATATAGTCCCAATCCTTAGATAATCAATTTGTATAATAACAAAACATGTAAAATATTCTGTATCTAATAGTATTAAAGGTCATATATATATATTTACCATAAAACTAAATTATTTACTATTAATACCACATATTATTGACCATTTTTAATAATGCACCTATTTAGTATATATATATAACTATTGTATAACTACATGTAATATATATTTGATTCAATAAAATGTCTTAAAAAATATCTTAAAAATATATATATTATGCATATATGCATATGAAAACTAATATATTTAAACAACATATACAGTGTGCTCATCAATTTAAATAGGGCGTCACAAATATGCATGTATGTGCAAGCAAAGCATAAAGAGTATATACATTATGTGTATCACTCATTGACAAAAACCATAATGTACACTATAAAAATAAACTAGGAGAAGCTCATAGCCCCACTAGAGTCATACACTAAGGTCAAATCAGGCAACTATGACAGCCTCATATATAAAAAAAGCCTGATGCGAAATCATCAAACCGGAAGATATACGGACATGTCTACCATATGAGTAAAATTCATTCAGATAATACAAGATATATAATATATATAATGATGTATGTAATTAATCATAATAGAATAACTATAGTATATGAAACAGATCCAAGTACTCATAACACAAAGCAGATGAGTTACCTAACCATAATATGGACTAAACAGAAAACAAATTGATGAATATGGCCATTTATAAAACAAAAAGACACAAAAATGTATGAGTATAAACTAAAATAAAATAGGGAATGATAAGTATGAAAAATACATAATCATGTATAAAAATTAAACTAAATAAATAAATGAATAAATAAATACACATATATATCAATTCATTTTCTCCCCACTAGTACTGGTTTAATAGAAACATAGTTATTTATACCAGGGGGTAAATGTGCTGCAAACTTCATTATCCAATGTAGTTCAGCAAGAGCTAGTTGATTGTCCGCATTGCCTCCTCGTTTGTTATGTTGTACCAATTCTATTACTCTAAAGTTAAAACTATGTGTCGGACATTCCATAACATGCTTTGCTAACGCATTGCTGTCATCTCTCTTACGAATGTCATACAAATGATTGTATATGCGATCACGTAGTCTCCTTTTCGTGAGACCTACGTAGAACACTGGACATGACACGCAATTAGCTAGGTAGACCAAATTGGTACTGCTATAGTTAGCATATAAACTAGGTCAAAAAATGTAATCCATATATGGATGCTTGAACATTTGTGATTTAGTGATATATTTACATCTGTTACAGTACCCTGTGTCAAAAATCTATTCATTATTACCTTGCCTTTGTTAGTAGAAACACCATGATCTTTACATAGGATCAATTTCAGATTGTCGCTGTTCCTATATTGGAACCTGGGTTTATTACCCACCATGTCTTTTATATGTGTATGCATGGTAAGTATATGCCAATTACTGGAGATAACCAGTCGTATATTGTCTACATCACTGGTATATCTCATTAAATAGTTGATCTTATTCTCTCTGTTCCTAGTCTTCTCAGCCCCTAGATGTCTTATTGCTCCTTGGGTGGTAACTACGGAACCTATACGCATAGGATGCACATCTCCCAAGACATCATGCCTTATGTCCCTGACCATCTTGATACTATACCCTCTATTCAAAAATAAAGTTTCCAAAAAGTCAGCTTCCTTTCTTAGAACTTCAGGTTCATCACATAGTCTAGAAATCCTAATAAACTGACTTCTCACAATACCTTGAAAAGTATGCCTCGGGTGCATACTATCATAGGTCAATAGACCATTCGTCCATACCGGTTTCCTGTATAGTGAGGACGTAATAGTCCCACTATCTGTCAACTTAAGAGTAACATCCAAAAAGTGTATCTCCTTGGGTGAATATTCTTTTGTAAACCTAAGGAAATTGGTGGTGGTATGTAAATATTCCAAAAATATATCAAACGTATCACTAGATCCCTCCCAGATGATTAATATATCATCCACGAAACGCTTGTAATATTTCACAGACTTAAACTGTTCATTGTTGAATAAATACAATTTCTCCCACCAGTACACTACAAGGTTAGCGTATGTATTTGCACAGGGGGTGCCCATGGCTACCCCCCACTGTTGCAAATAATACATATCGCCAAATGAAAAAACATTATTTGTCAGGATGGTATCCAACAATTGGCAGATCAGTATATTCCTAGCATTGGTGAATGATGTCTCCTTCACCAATAGTTCTCTAATATATTGTACCCCGATCTCATTAGGGATCGAGGTAAATAAACTTTCTACATCAAGCGTAATAAGAAAGTATTGTGATGTTACATTATTAAGTTGTACTGACTGCAAAGTGTCTAACAAGTGATGTGTATCTCTTAAAATAGATGGAAACATATTCACTACTGGTTGCAAAATACTCTCTAGGAAGACAGATATGTGTGAAGTTACCCAGCCATCCCCCGATACAATCGGTCTCATGGGTATGGGGTGAACCTGTTTATGAATTTTGGGTATTCCTTTAATAATGGGTATCATTGGATGTTGTATAAATAAATATTCAAAGGTCTCTATACTTATTTGTTGGCAAGTCAAAAGATCTTGCAAGATGTCATTTACTGTCTGTATGATATGCAACACTTCATGATGATCTATTTCTTTATAAGTAGTACTATCAGATAACATATTGTTCATGTTGTCAACATATTCATGAGTGTTCAAAATCACAACTCCCCCCCCCCTTATCTGCTGGTTTTACAACTATTGATGAATTAGTTTTTAAATTAGACAAAGACATTGACTCCAAGTTAGTGAGGTTATAAAATCTCCCTTTCTTATTTCTAACTGAGAACAAAGAATAATAGTCCTTTTCACAAAGTTTGAGAAAGCACTCCACTGGTGGAGGCATAGGCGGTAAAAAAGTACTTTTGTTCCTGAGGGGTATCGATGGAACATTAACTGTAGAGCTTCCGTTCATGTCTTGAAAATAAAGTTTCAAACATAGTTGTCGACAAAAAAGTCTCAGATCTATCAGAGTTTCTGTGAGAACAGCCGGGGAAGCAGGAATAAAGTTAAGTCCCCTATTTAGAAGGGAAATAGTCGCACTGTCCAACACAAAATCAGAACAGTTAAAGACCAGAGAAGTCAATACCTGGTTCGCCTGTTCTGTACAGTCCTTTCTTCGGAAAGTTTCCTCTTACAGGACAGTGAGGTATGTCTGCGGCCAGGACAGTACAGGAGCTCTTCTTCATAAAACATCTGAGAGTAGATTACTAGAATTTTTAAATTAGGTAAAATCTACCAGAATTTTTAAATTATTTAAAATTGATCACTGCTTCTCTCTTCAGTTCACCAATGATTATTCTAGCAATTTGAATCATTGTTTTAAATTTTTTATTACAAAGGATGGGAATAGGAAAACATTTATATGTAATATTGCTAGGAAGCTACTTTTCTTCAAATTGTTACCTTCATTTTATGAACAGCCATCCCATGAGAGAAAATGAAGCCCAGTGATGGAGCAAATGGTAAGCCTGGTGTAGGATCATATCAAAGCACAAGATCTTTAACAAATAAATTGCTATCCTTATATCTGTGGTTTTACAGAGACGTTATCCGGCAGAGATGTTGAGTGAAATAAAGAAAGATGTACAAAACAGGCACTTTTGTGAGGCACTTGGATTGTACATACTAATACATGTAAGAAGGGGTTGAAAATGCGATTCTAACATAGCTACTAGGAATATTGATACAATGAATAGTAAAACAATGGCATTAACTATCCACCTTTGATAATCTGAAAAAATATATATTAGAGATAGACCACTCTTCATATATAAAAGGAACCCCAATATTAAAGAAAAGCTAGAAGGCTTTAAGAATAGCATGAGTGAGGTCAATAACAGAAAAAAGTTGGAACATTTGTTGTGGAAGTTGTAGTCAATACAGGTTTATAAATGAGGGTTAGGAATTGAAGGTCGTTAATTATAAGAGCGCCATAGCTCTCTCAATACTGTAATTGTGGCAGTAAACAGGTGGTTTATTTGGCAAAGCACTCCATATATCAATAATTTTATACAGGAAAACCTTAGAGATGCTTATGTGAAAGAACTTATGAGCAACGATTACGGCAAGCATTCTCAAAATTCTCAGAAGTTTGAAAAATTCTTGTTTTCCATACTGGAATGGGTTTTGGTTAACTATAACTGGAGACCTTGTGAGACAGGACATTAAAGCAGCGAGTTGGTCTGGCAAATCCAATTAAAAGCTGCTACTTACCCTGGTAGAAAAACTCCATATCTATTAATAGTGTTCTAAGGTTGCATACAGTCAAACGTTAAATAACTACACTATTAAATTATTGATATAGGCAAAAACATGTTTATAAAATAATAAATAAGATGTAATATATGGAGTACATTAACAAGCAGTTTTCATTTGATTAAGTTATTTTTGGCTATGCATTTAATATACTGATTACCGTTTTTGTCAAATTATCTATTTTCAGATTATAATGTCAAGTCATGTAACTGTTTGATTCTGTTATTAAATGGCTGTATTATAGTTGATTATTGATGTTCTGATGAATTCCTCTCACACTGCATGAAAACACTCAACATTTTAAGAAAAGTTGCAATGGTTATTATTATTAGTATTATTATTATTATTATTACCATCATCTTTCTTTAGAGCAACCTGGTTGTCTGAGTTTATATACTGTAGCTGTTTAGCTTACAAAATCTCACTTGTAATTGCCTCCTAACAAAATACATGTTACACACCTTACATGTCCTTCCCATCTTCTAAAAATCCTAATCCCAAAGATTATCTTCTTATTCTTGTAATTCCCTCAATATTACATACAGTGTCTGTCTTTTAAAAATCAATAACCCAAGGAATATCTTGTTCCAGTCCATTTGTCCCTTATAAAGGTCTCTTTTTTTAACTCTGTCAGCCTCTCCTGGTGGCACGACTGCTTGCAGGTCACAACTTTTGTTGTATTACTTAAAATTACCTACAATCCCTTTCATTACACATAAATGTGATTTAGATATTGACAGTAATACTACAGCCTGTTGACTACTCTGTTAATCAGCCTTAACTTTGGTGGTCGCAATCTGCTGAACCTTAAAATAATTGACTTCTGCAGTTCACTGGCAGATGGAGTTCAACTATAATTCTATGATGGGTTTTTCACTATATATATATATATATATATATATATATATATGTGTGTGTGTGTGTGTGTGTGTGCATTTGTATATCTATGTATGTATACAGAAGTTAATACCTCTTCTTATTTCTTTGTATTCTGTGGTTTTAAATGAAAACCGTTTTAGATATTTCCATTTGTGTAATTTTATTTTGTGTAAACTTATAACATTTTGGTAGTATTTTGATTGTAAATAAAAAGCTATGTACTTTACAATTGTGACTGGATTCTAGTGTAGGATCAATGATGTGAGAGTCAATGATCCTATAAGTCAATATCTGCTAACACTTAAATGACCATTTGTAGATGTAGGAGAAAGAGTTGTACTTACTCTTACCATAAATTTCAGGGTGTGATTGAAAGACATACCCAAGTAAAACATATCTTGCTATATGCCACTCCAACAGCACATTTTCGTTGACATAGCATATGGAATTATACTGACTGTGCTCTGAAATCTGGAATAATACAACCTTGTCAATTCAACGCTCTGACATCAAAGCTGTGTCATGAGCTGCTCCTTGCTGTTATGTTCTAGTTTCATGAGTCAGCATACATAGTGGCCCCAAGAACGCTGCAATATAAACCTAAAACTGTTTTTAAAAGGTCTAAAATACTACTCTTATAGGTTCATAAGTGTTTACTATGCTAACGACCACAAGGGTCCTTTTAAGCCTAGCCATGCATCCAAAATCTCTGACAAGGTCTGATACCCTTCATAAGTGTAAGCATGGGCCTGGGAGATGAACCATTTATAGGTTACCTGTTTGCATCAGAGACATAGGTGCTAAACCAGGGATGAATTTCCAGTTTCCCATCCAATTTTCTAAGTTGCACTTGAACTGGATTAGGGAGGAACTCTGCTTCACATGAATGGGGAGCCTGTTCCATAGATAGGGTGGTCCCTGGGATACATACCTATCTCTGCAGCAGGTACTATTTATATCATAGGCAAGGTTTAAGTATTTAGAATGGGTAATTCTGGTAATCTTTGTTTTGTGGATATGCAGGAGGTCCATCAGAGTGGGGTCTGACAATGCCCTGTACGCCAAGCATAGATGTCCCCTCAAAAGCCTGTAGGAGACAGAATACAGGGTTAGGGCCTTGAGGCAGTCTGCACAGGACATATTACTTATGCCCTGTATTCCTTTAGTAAGGAACCTCTGTGGATGTTCCATTTGTTGGATATGCCTGGTTAGGTATATACCAAAGGGGGCATTGTACTCAATGATAGGTCTGATGAATGCTGAATACAGTGGAACAATGACTTCCCTGGACTTAGATGCCATAGATGCCCAGAATGATTTCCTCACCACTGTAGACACATGATGATCAAAGGTTAGATTACTATCTATGTGCGTGCCTAAGTCCCTGACTACTGGGTCAACTCTAAGGGGTGTGTTGTCAATATTATTGTTACCAGGGATGGATGACTTCCCAAAGGATACTATTATGCATTTCTTGGCATTTAGTTTTAGTCCATGACTCTGACAAGTTGTTTGTCTGTGTGAGAAATCCTTGACATCCCAGTCTCAAACACTGAATAGTTTGGTTATGATAACAGACTGGACCATTTTCTCTATACAATGATTCTAGAAGCTTCTTTAGTTTGTAAGAATAATTTAAATGCTTAGTTCTAGCAGTCTTCAAGTTTTCAGAATTATTGCAGCAGTATTTGCCATGTTCAAAGTATAAATTTAGATCTAAAACAGAGGCATTTATACTTCAAACAACATATTATTCAGATCAACAAAATCTACAGAATGAAACTTCTGTATGAGCATTGATAATGAATGGAGAAACAGATCACCACAAATCACTGTAGCTGTCAAGGTAAAGTGGGTATACACAAAACGCCACAAAATGCCATTACCTTCACATGGAAAATAAATCTCTTCTGCAGTTTCAAAACATCACACAAAAGGAAATACAAGGTTCAGATGAAAAAAAAAAAAATCCCTCAGTTTGAACTACTACAAATGTATGGCTAAGCATGCGATAGAAAAAAACAAGTTGTAGAAACAAAGTCAGTAAAGGATTCAAGTATATTCTGTAGAAAGAAAGCATCAAGCAATAAACATGTTACCTGAGTCTACAAAGTAATTCAGAGCATTTTTTGTGGCTTAGTCAAAAAGGATATTGTGCCAGCATTCTCCAATAGTTAGAGAGCTCCCATACATTACTACTGAAAATAAAGCTCTTCTATGGGACATCAAACCTTCCCCTACATTATACAGCAGTTCCACGGTCATATACATTATTGTATATTAGCTCTTACTACATGATAATGCTGTCAAATAGCTTGATGCGCCATTTGGAACAACTTTTAAATGATTTAGTGCCGTAGTCTTTTAAACAGAATATGCATTTAGACTTGAGTTCAATACCTGCTTTTTATGAGTGAGTACCTTAACAAAGAAAGACAGAAACATGATGCATTCATGTTGAAAAAACTAAGGCAAATTAATTTAAACAAGATAATATGGTACTGCAAGGGTAAACGTTATTTAGGTTCATAGGTTCATAGATTAGTACTAGGCTAACTGCCATTTTAAGCCTAGCCATTTATCCCTTGTGAGACTTAAACCCTGCACCTTGTGTTTTTAGGAAGCAAATATCTACAAAATAAGTTTTATTTCCTGTATCCATGTGTATCTAAATATTCAGCTTCTGGTTAGTGAGTGGAAATAAAATATTGTTTTCAGACTGTAAATGAATGTTGAGTTTACTGTAAAAAGAAACATTTTTTTCAGAATGGAAATGTCTCTAAAATGAGTTGCATCTTCTTATGTAGACCCTGTAGATTTAATAGATGGATAAGCACAAAAGCATAACATTTTTCCATATCTTGTAGTTGCATTTTCCCCAACATATACTTAATCAATAATCAGCAACATTTTCTTTATACTACAGTAGTTCTACTCATATATATTTCTAGTGACTTTACTACAAGTTAAAATGTTTAGCCATCCCTTAATATAAATTAAACTTGTATCCAGTCCCTTGCCCCATTATATTTAAAAATACTGGCTATAAAACCTGGGTAATAATATGTAAGAGAGGCACAGTCGTGCTGTAGGTAGCAATTCTGCTTCACAGTGCTTGACTTTATAGGCTTCCATGCAGAGTTCACATGTTCTCCCCATTTCCATGAGGAAATTTTTTTTTGGGGGGGGGGGGGCTTTTCCTACAAATTTGATAAGTAAAATAGTGTTGCCTTAATGTTTATCTATTTGCTTGTGTGTGTGTCTGTAAGAGAGAGACACATACACACACAGAAAGAAAGAGTCTGAGACTATATTTTTGTCCTGCACTGTCAAGGGTTGGTTTACTCCCTTGTGTCTTTGTTTTTCTGGACAGGTTGCGGATCAATAGAATTCTGAAATGAATAAAGCAGGTATTGCAAATGGATAAATGTTTGAATTAATCTTGTTTAATTGTGTTGATAAACCTATATTCCACTGAATGCATTTAAAAAATTTTACAACTATGTTGCACAAATTATGATTATCATAATCTAATCTATGCTTGAATATATTCTTCATAGTGGAACTTACCTCCCCAAGTCTCTGGTGAAAAGAGGAATTTTGCCCAGTAATACTATGTTGGCAAGAAATGAAGAGAAATAAATAATGTTGGTGTGCTCAGAATGAAAACATATCCTTTGATATGAATACACCCTTTTCCTAGCTTGAAATGTACCTACATGTGAATCTGATCATCTAGTTTGAAAACAAATCTGCAGCCCAAGATGTTAAATAGATTAAACTTGTCTCCCTGTAAAAAATTGTACTTTAATGGGCAGTGTTCTACCTTCCATAAGCCAGTCCCTGAAATGTGGTATTTCTTTTCCATAATACATTGTGTACTGTGCTTCCTACGCAAAATGCAACTCATTTCTGTAACTATGTATTTCATAAAATGCTAAACATGTAAAAAAATGCACATTAGCAAAGGTCAACAAGCCCAGCAATTAATGGTGAGACATGCACAGTATTGTTAACGCAGACCAGTATATATTCACAAAGCCTAAAACATGAATGCTTTTGTAAAAAACAAAACTACTGGCCTGTTAAGTAATCTGGATCTGGAATGGATTCTGAGAGCTCTTCTTGACACTGGTTCTCACCAGGTACAGAAGCTACTATCATGCCATCTGGTAACTGTTGCTCTAGACCTCTGGCAAAATTCTTCTGTCTGAAATGAAGGCAACACAAGACAGTCCATAAGGTGAACAGCATATTACATGCTAGCTGTTTAATTCTTCTTCTTATGAGTAATATATGATAATGTGAAATGTAAGTCAAGACTCCAAACAAGGTTACAGTATATAAAACCCAAACAAGATGTCTTCAGTAAGCACAGACATTTGAAGACCCATAAAAGTAAAAAACTACACATATTGTCAACTTTAAAATGATTAGTATGTGCAAGAATACTTCACAGATAAAGATTTAGTAACGGACATGGTGTACATTATCAAGACTGAAAAATAATAAGTAATATGTATAGAAGAAGCAGCTAAAATCTATTCCCACAAGCAATACAACAAGAAAGATGCACTGTTTAAAAATCCACATAAAGACATCAAGAGAATAACAACAAACTGATCATCTAAATAGGGGTAAACCTGCAACAAGCATGTGTCCCATCAAAAAAAATCATACGGCCAACATATTGCAAAGGATCAGCAACAATTTTTCATACTTTAAATAAATAAATGCAAATGCATCTTAAACCACCTTAACATCGATGTAAACATCTTTAAATAATAAAAAAATACCTTTTTTAATTAAAAAAAAAAAAACACTTTTTTTCTTAAAAAAGTGTATCCATTAGTTAAACCTTGGCTACATGCAGTTTCAAAATGCTACTGGTAGAAATGTATTAAGTCAAAACTGCCAATTTAATTTTCTGTGTTATATTTTGTCTTTCTACTGCCTACCCCTAAGGTTTTTTGGAATTATTTAAAAATGTATTTGTATTTATTTATAGTATGAAAAATAGTCACATATCCTTTTAAATAATTTGCTCATGTGATTTTTTTTGATGAGCATTTAAAATGCTATAACTGCTGTAAATTTTACATTCGGATGAAGTCCTGTTTATATGCTTTGGATGAAAGAGCTCAAATGAATAAATCTTCTTTGGCTTTTTATACTTTTTGGTTGTTACTGTTCCACTGAGGAAAATTTAGTCATAACTGGTCCTGTTTTTTGCACAATAAAACACACTGTTTTTCAATTATCTTAGCAGACCAGGCAGAGTTCAGTAAGCAGTATTGCTTACAACATAGTGCTATATGCTGGCTCTGTAGCACAGGGAGATGGAGTCTGGATTACAAAATAGCTGACCTGAGAACAACTAGGGTCACAATTGCTGAAGGATCCAGGTAGGGAGAAGAACAGGCATTACTTTCGCCCTGTCTCTGAGGAAGGGAGGGAATTTTTGAACTGGTGACAAGAATTGTGGAAGAACTGTACTTATCATTTTAGCATGGAGAGGATTACAGCTAACAGATAATACATTGCATGATAAACGTGACATAAGTAGCTTTTCAGAGTTAAGGCTCGCAAAAAAAATAAATAAATCCACCATCATGCAGGGCAACATATATAACACTACCAGATGACCCATTCTACCTGTACTCCTGGATCAGGTACCAGTGAGGTCACTAGCCACAAGAGGTAGTACTGGGGCCATCAAAAGGAAAACTGTTATAGCTGAGAGGGCATGCAAAAAGGGACAAAAAACAAATCAGGATAACATTGTGAGTGCATTAAGCTGAATGAACAAAATAGCCTTAATTTTCCTCTGCATATAGCTTAAGCCATCAAAAGCATAAGCAATGAATAAGTTGTTTTCTCATTTGTAAAATGCAGATTGTGCTATAGGTGGAAAACCTTCATATCAAATTTCCTAGAAAAAAAAACCAAATATGTGTTCCATAGTAAATCAAATGTTGTGAATGTCTGATATTATGACGCCTCTACATTGAAAGAATATTTGAAGTGGTTAGCAGTTCAAGCTATTGACTTAACACCTATATATTTTTCAGACCTGTCATTCTGAATGCTTGGCATTTGCTCTGTAAAGAGAATGGAAGGGGAAAATATTCCATGAGACATGATTCAGATCTATGATGCCACGCATCTGCTAGCAAATCCAGGCTGCAAGAATGATTATTTTTTAATCTATTATTACTTTCAGTAGTTTTTTTCTGCTTAGGCTCATGACATTGAGCAGTAACACCTTGGGGTTCACTTGCTACGGCTTTAGCTTTCCATATTTGGCATTGCCTAAAAAGGCACTACGGGTGTGGATAAAGTTTTAGCTAGTATTCAACAGCCTAGAAGGGAGAGGAACATACAATCCTTGGCAAGTCAATGTGGTCTGTTAACCATGTCCTCCCCAAGATGACAAATATTGGATTCCCTTAGAATGAGGCTAGAACAGCCAGTTGTTGAAATCAATTTTTGCTCATATTTTGGCATTGTACTTGGTGATGGCAATATGCTGATCAATGCTAGGCTCAAACCAGCCCAAGACGCTTAGTCCGAAAGCTCTGTAACTTCTTTCTTCATATGGTCCAGGAAGGTACATCTCCGGTCCTTCACACCTACATGGACTATGATGGAATCATACTGGTAGCTGTTGTGTAATAACGTGACTGTGTACATTAGTTCTTAGATCCTGTCTGCAGGTAAACAACTAACAACTATCTTCTACTTGCTCAGCTTGGTTAGAGGGGCAACAATACATCTTACAATGAAGTTTTCTATGATGAGCGTCCTGCCAAGTGTGTTTGCTTGACTTAGGGGCTTAGTGTTTGGGGTGATGGTATACGGTATAACATATTTTTACTTTTCCTATGTATACTACATTTTATGTACTGTATACTTGATTGATTATTGTAATGGATGCATTAAAATTTACTGTTACTCATGGAGCTTTTCTCCCCAGGCCTCCACTGAAAATGGACCTGTGTCTAGTCGGACTTTCTCAGTAAACAAATGTTAACTAAATAAATAAAGTAAATAAATAAAAAAAAATGTGTTAGGTGTTGTTTTTTTTCTGACTGCCTTTGGGCTTGCTGAGGCATAGCTTTTACAATGAATGGTCTAGGAAGTCTTTGCTGTTTAGGAAAATTGCTCTTAAGTGAGTTTAGCCTCCGGTGTCATTGTGTAGTTACACTTCTCGCATACTGTGTCTGCCTTTTTCAGGATTAAGTGGTTGTCAGTAAACATGAGACAGTTGCTACATTGTCTTGAGATGCCCATATCCACCAAGCTGGCTACAGAGAAGTTAGGAAATGACATATCCATACTGTCCAGTCCTTAGATATGTGAGCGACTTGGGGGGTGGTGTATAGGGTTAGAAGACTGTTAGGAGTGCTTTATTGGAGCAGATTACGCTAAACAGTACTAAATTCTACTAACTTTAATGTTTACACAATGCTGAATTCAACCAAATCTGTAGGTATTGCAACTTGGCTCTCAACTAGCTGCTCTAAAGCTTGCTAGCACAAAAGGTATTTGCACTACATCACTGCTTTAAAGGGTACAGTTTTATGAACTGTTCTTCCTAGGTCTTTGCAACTGTACAGGGCATTGCTAACACATGCAAATATGAAATATTTATAGCAGCACATAAAAAACGGAAACCTAACTAGTGAGCCCTCTGTCCAATAAAATGATTATTACCCTATGAGTCCTTTTGTATATTTTCTAACTCTGATAGACCAGACAAATATTTCCTGATGCAAGATGAATAAACCCAGTCCTCTTAATGGTAAAGCAGAATAGAAAAGACCCACAAACCACTTAAACAACTAGCTGGAAATCCCTTGCTGATGGCAATTTCAAGATAGTCTTAACATCAGTTCCAGCGAGAGGAAGACCATTTTTAACAAAAAAAAAAAAAAATCTGTTAAATGAACATTTAAATGCAGGAAATAGTAGCAATCACTCAAAATATAAGATATAATATAATATAAAATAAGATCTAAAGTCACTGGATACAAGCAAAACACTTCTGGAATGCACTCTAGGACTCCAAGCTCCTGGAAAATGAGCAGGAGACAATATGTGATCTTCTTCTTTTGGCTTTTCCCAGTTAGGGGTCGCCATAGTGGAACAATGGTCCGCAGAACAATTGGCAGTGGAGATTTACAGTGTCGAGCTGCCAGTCCAGCACCCGACCTTTCACAGAAGGCACACTCACACACATGCATACCTAGGGCCAATTTAGAGTGTCCAATCCAGCTACAGCATGTCTTTGAGATGTGGGAGGAAACCAGAGCACCCAGAGGAAACCCACGTGACCGCAGAGAGGACATGCAGACTCTGCACATAAGGCACCCCAGCCAAGAATCAAATCAGAGAACCTCTTGCTGTGAGGCAGCAATGCTAATCATTACACCACGGCAGCTACCGTAGGAGTCAATATGTAATAAAGGAGGTTTATTCAAGAACAATAGTGTTTTTGCTGAGTGGGCACTCAGTATCATGGACCTATGAAAACCAATGCGTGGGAGATACATAAATAAAATAAAAAAAAATACTTCAAACTAAGCACTTTTGTTCCTTTATTACTGGATGGAACTTCTTAAGAATATGAAAGTTACAAAGTGGAAATCATATATAAAGGCTGCAATGTAAGACAAACCATCCCCCGTGCAATGACAACTTACTAATAAGTACACGTTGATGTGGTAAACCAATTAAAAGTGTTAGGGTAAACGCACGTAAAACTGTAAAGGAGCCATATATCATAATGCCTGGAGTAGTAAACAATTAAAAGAATTACGGTAAACACACTAAAGACTGTAGAGGAATCTTGTATTAACATGTCTGTAGTAATGCCAATAACAAAGTAGTGATAAATCCACACTTACAGTTAAAATAGAGAAATCAGAGAAATCAGGTTAAGTAATCTGTGTTATGCTATTATGTTACACACCAGCTAGTGAATGAAAGTATCCAAAAGGTCTGAAAACTGATAAAAACCTATGGAATTCACATATAAAATATAAAAAAAATTAGTACATTACATGGGCAAGCAGCAACTAGCTAGTGACCACTAATATTCAAAAGGACTGTAAACTGTTAAAAAACCTGTGGATTCCACGTCTAAAATATTAAAAAGTTAGTCAGTTACATGTATAAGCAGCAATCCAGTCGAAAATCTGGAAAAATAATATTGTGGAAATCTTATACAGGTCCTTTACACTCCCCAAAAAATTGATATCTGTGTACCAAAGAAGATAGCAGTAAAAATACAAGGGAAAAGTAACAAAAAATGTAAAAAGTGTGTAATAATATAAAGTAAAAATATTATTGAAAGACCCAAAAGGAGATTATTAAAAACAAGATACATAAATAGTTGATATGACAGTCAGAAGGGAGGGATTTTTGGAAATCGGATTTTCATAAGTGGTGTTGGCCAGAGACACAGCATTATTATAAAACAGCAGCAGAATGGTGGGGCTGGAGAGGCATACAATAAAACAAAGGCAATACTGTAGCTCTTTCAGAAACTTTGGCTTAATGTGTTAATGGGGGGGGGGGCAGACACAGAATGCAACTTTAACCAGGTAAAAAATATGCAAAATATAAAAGCACTGAAGCACAAACCAGCACTGAGGCAATTGTCTCACTGTTGACCTTCTACTGCAGTTTAAGGCACCAGAC
The DNA here is from genome assembly GCF_019279795.1 of Protopterus annectens. Taxonomy (NCBI): domain Eukaryota; kingdom Metazoa; phylum Chordata; order Ceratodontiformes; family Protopteridae; genus Protopterus; species Protopterus annectens. Next base: position 1,265,387,382 of record NC_056744.1, read on the forward strand.
TATGCAGAAATTTATCAGTAACACTGTTTATGGAAAACATGCAATAATAAATGGCAAAAGGCTCAATCTCACAGGGGTACACAGTTCTGCCATAACTGTAAATTAAACTACAAGGTTATGAGCCAGCAGGGCTTAAAATACAAATGGATAGCTTTTAACAGTGATTCTCCTTTTGGAAATAGAAGTGACAAATAATGTAGAAACACAGTCTTCCCACAACTGCTAATAAAAGTACAAGACTAATGTCCCAGGACAAACTTAAAAATTCAAAGAGACGGAACAGAACAGTACAAAATAGTATTACCACACAGGTCACTAAGTGCAACTTATATATTTAAGCAGAAATTAAATAATTATTTTTTTAAAAAAATATAGTTACACACAGTTCTATACCTCTCTAATACATAAAAATATAGCAGTACTCTCGAATAACCACTGAAGATGGCATGTCTAACAGTTTTATTTATGTTTTCCAGTCAGTATGCACACGTGTCAATACTTAGAAAGAGCTACAAGAGAAAACTTTAAAAAAGTAGCAAACAATAAACAAAAGGTTACATAGACATGTCATGGCCAGTCAAGGGACTACAGGATTGAGACATATCTGAAGAGACCACAACCAATATCCAAAGTTCTCCACTCTCAGCCAGAGAGGGAACCTCATGATGCAAATGATTCCTTAACCTAACCATCACTTGGTAGCTTCAAATAATATGAATATAATTCTATATCCATTCTCAAGTGGCTTTAGTCATAATGAAAGTCAGGCATGATGACCCCCTAATAGTTTATAAAAAAAAAACCCTTGGAATTTAATAGTGGTACCAGATTTATAACATATCTAATGTGTTAGGTCATGTCTTTTGAAAGATATCTATGTAGGCCTCAAGTATTGAATCAGGAATGTCATTAAATTATTCCCATATCTTTAACTACCCATATGCATGACTGTATCAATATGTCTCATACTCTATAAAAACCTTGCCGCCCTTTTGCTCTATGTCAGATTAAAGCTGAGTGGCTGCCATAAATCAACACTGGCAGTAGAAATTAGTGTTTCCTATATGAATCTTTCGGGATTTTCATAGCGAAGATAACTGGCCTTTCCCTCTATGGTCCTTTCTTTTCCTACATAACATTTTTTAGTATCTCCAGTTCCTCAGGATCCACAAACAGCCCCCACTCATGACAATATATCCTGTGTCCTAACTGGATAATTATTAATATGGCACCATTGAATTGGATTCCTGCCAGGCATGCAACTCTTAGATGAAAAAGGTTACTAAGCTATACAACTACAGACAGGGACTTACCAAGTTCCTTCTTTGATAATAGCCAAAATTAGTTTCGTTGTGGACAATTAGATCACTTTAGAAGTCAAGTAATAAAATTTGCATTTCTGGCCATTTTGCATAAACCTGAATATATTCTTAGGTAAAAACAAGGACGTATGCAAAATACTTGTGTTGATTACATTCATCTTTGCTATGAAGAGGAAATGTATCTGCTTCCAACATAGGATTAAAGAGTGGGCTTCTAAGAGCATGTGAATGTTATGGTTAACAAGCTAAACTGCATTTTTCAATTGACGATATCTAGCTGTTTAGCTTGAGTGGATTATATGAATGATGTTGTCATCAGCAATTCTTGCTGGACTTAGGATTCATTAAGTAGAAAATATCTGATTTCTAACATTCTACGTGAGACCTTACTGATAAAGGAAAACTGAGAATGCAGCTAAAACTCTGGGCAGATTCTTTATACACTGTGGTGATAAAAATATACAGTCATCCATGAGCAGTGCTGTGATTATGGGAGATTGTTTATAAACTTTAATGACTATATTAGACCAGTAGGTGCTCAGGTACAAATACAGAATTTCTTCTAGTCATTATACATGAAAGAAGTGATTGGAGAGTTCCTTCATAGATGTCTCTAAAGACTAGAAAGAGTGGGAGGGGTACAAACTGGTATAAACTTGCACTAAAGGTTTGTTTTACAACATGTTAATCTTTCTAAAAAATTTTAGAATCCCAAACTGTCTAAGGCCATGCAAATATAATTCCACTCTAAAAAGTCAAAGGTCTTAAGGAGGTATAGGAAGACTAAGGCTAGAGAAGTGCATCTCAGGAACACGAGTTGGAAAGTACTGAGCAGTAATCTGGTGAGATCACGGCTCTTCAGTCTGATTTTAACAAAGCACTGTTTTCTTGCCCTTTTGGGAAAACCCTCTAATGTCCTGGCCAAAATGTTATAATTTAGCTTGTTGTTAGTCTCCAATGCTACAACTGAGATTTGTATGTGTGTGTGTGTGTGTGTGTGTGTGTGTGTGTGTGTGTGTCTGTGTGTGTGGGGGGTAATCTGATGATGAGACTGTATTCTTATTCCTTGAAAAAACATTACTGTGGCAAGGCAAAGCAAACAGGTTAGTATCCATTTAACTGTTGCCTGCCTGTAGAGTGTACACATGAAGGTATCTAATTGCTCCTTTAAGGCCTTAAAAAAAGACTGTCGCAAGGCTATCTGGACCTAGAGATTTGATGAGTGCCAGTGAACTGATAGCCTTGGGATATCCACCTCCTTCAGAGTATATTAATGTTTATGTGATTCCAGGACAATCCCAGGTATATACCTGACATCCACAATTGCTTTAATTTTATGGGAATCAAACATGGCATCACATGTTCTTCATTTAGGCAGTCAACAGAATTATCTGTTTTTCAGCACTCCAGATGGGACACCAGTAATTTAAGGAAACCAAAACTTTTGCTAAGTAGAAGAGGTACTGCCTGTAAAGGATCTCTTTACTTTTCAGAGCCATGATATCCACTGGCATCACGTTAAGCCAAAGTGTGACCTCTGTATTTGGATACCTTCATTGATTTCAGATGTAAGGAACATTTGCTATATAGTGTAATGTGAAACCGAATCTTTTATTTTGGCTTTGTGAAACTTTCTAATTACCTTAATCCCGCCCCACAAGTTCAATTTTGAAATCTTCACAGAATACACTGATGGAAACTTCATCCTCTGTGCTATCTTCCAATTTTCTGATCACCTCTGTAAGGCTGTATCAGGAATAGTGGGTCAAAGCACCATAGTTCAGGGGGAGGAAATTTATTCTGCTGCATCTACTCCATGGTAACATTGGGGATGTAATAAAGTCCAGGTAAATAAACCCTGGCATCAATCAGAGCAACAAAAATGGCACTTGAAAGTGCTCAACATCACCCCTCCTGCTCCACCAAAGTGTATTCTTTCACCATAGTGATAAACAAAAGAAACCATCTGGTACAGTTTTAGTAAACACATTTTGAACACTAATTAATACATAACTAGTTAATAATTGTGTCCATATTTGGTCATAGCCTAGCCCAGTAACAATTAATTCTTATGTTCATGGATCTGTCATTTTAATGATATATGAAATATGTTTGTGAAGCTGTGTTTACCACAGACGTTCAGATTCGAGGCATTGATCCTCCAATTTTTGATTTAAATGTTACTTCCCAAGAAATTTAATTAAAAAAGCATGCAACCCAGCAGCACAGCAAAGAATATACAATGAAAAAAACAAGCAAAGGGTTGAAGTTTTTTGAATCTTGATTAAATACACAGTGTGCTGTTTCAATTTAATCATTATAAAATATAATTGGACCTTTTTTACGTTACTGGAACTTTGGCTTCTGTATTGTATGAGCAGTACAATGAATGCTACATTGTATTTTGACAGGCAAATGCTACTTGGTAAATTACTTTTGTTAATATGAAACAAAACCATTTCTTAAATGTGAATACATCCATATACAAGTATAATTTATACCAGTTATTGTTCATGTCAGAGGCAGCAACATACATGCTGAAATTTATATTTGCTTTGTTGGTGAGAAATTTATGATGGACTCAGTCAAAAAGTAAATGAAGTACCCTGTTAATAACATGGACGAGTCAGATTTCAGAGCACAATTGCCTACTACGCAGTTTTATAACCTGAGTGCATGTCTTGCATAATATAAGCAAGAAGACAAATGTACAGTTAAAGCAATTTTTGTCAGGGGGTGAAATGTATCTTAATTAGCAATCACTTCCTGTTTATAAAGTCTGCAAAATACAGCAAACTGAATTACTATCATATTTGTACTTGCAGAACAGCTCAATTTATTTCCTTGAATCTATTGGGGCTTTAAAATACAAATTGACATTAGGGGATCATTTTAAACTCCTGCAAGTATTTTCATTTATCATTCTCAATGTATTTGGCAAGGGAAAGAGGCTAGATGTTCTTGTTTTCCTTTGTGTTCGTTTTTAATACTATAACCAGCTCTGGATTATCAGTGCTGAACTATCTCAATTAATAAAAAGACAGCACAGCTGCAATTAGTCTAAACTGTGCTAGCTACTACCTACCCACACATGGATAACAGTTAAACTACCAAGTCCAAAAAACAATCCACATTTAAAATAAATAAATAAATAAACACATTGTCATAATTATTTCAGTTTTTAATAGAAAATACCAAATAGGAACTTATTTCACAACTCACAAATAAAGATTTGCATAAAAATCTAGCGGTGGTGGAAATTATACTAGCAGACCAAGATAAGGGACTAAAATAATGAAATGGCTGGCTAGATGCTGGCATGAATTTGATGCTTTCTTCCAGCTTCACAGTCAACTCAACAAAGGTCACAAACTCCTGTCTTGGGTGAGAACTGGCAATAAACACATATTACTGGTCTCACTGTAATAAAATCAACAGTCAAATGATTTTATTAAACTTGCACTTTTACCGAAAGCAGATGACAACTAGATCAATGGCTAGTTATAACTTCAAAGTAAGCATGCCAAAAGTCAGGGAAGTTATGTACACAATAAAATATGAACTGATGTACTTTATATTGCAATGAAATTGCTGTGCATTTTTTTACTAAAGAAATGACAGTAGCTTTGTGCTAGCTGTTCAGTCAGCAGATTTACACTTTTGTTGTAAAAATATGTTTTAGAAATTGGATTTTCTATGTAGAAATATGACGAGTCAAGAGGTTTTAAAAACAAATCGTTGCATCTGCTATTGCTAAAATAAAGCTTAAATTTCTTTCATAATAGGTCGTAATTAATTTAACAGACTCAGTCAGAACACAATATTTTGAAAGTGTGAGGTTTGACAGCATCTGCTGGTTGGTCAAGTGGTTATTTTTTGTTTTAAAATGCAATGACAAAAGGGAGAAGAGACATTTTAATTCTCAGTGTGAATCATTAACTTTAAGAGTGATATTCTCATCTTAAGACCTGAAACTAAATTCTCAGTTCATTATGAAGAGCATAAACCCGTGTTCTCTAAAGGATGTTTGCTTCACAGTCGGAATTTAAAGGATGTTTTCTTTTGCATAGTATCTTCTGCACAAAACACACTGATTATGTGAAGACAGGGGAGGCTTCAATATTAAATATTAAATTACAGTTAAGTAGTGTGGAAAGCAATATCCTGACTTCATCTGTCTTATTTCCAGAAGTCTCTCTGCATGCAATTTTCTTCACCCTTGCAAAATAAGAGAAAATATAAAATGGCCATCTGCTTATACATTTGTTTACTCAATGACCGGTTATTCCCGTTCTTCTTAAATATGCTTAAGGAATTTACACGAAAAATAAAACTGAGAAAGATGAAGAAGGGAAGTGTTCATACTAGCTACTGATGTACATCTTTTACAGGCAATATGATCAAGATGAAGGTTATGATGATGATGATGATGATTGGTATATGTATGTGCCTGGATGTCTCAGTATTCATTCAACAGATCAAGTGTCTTTCCACTGAAGCCCAATACTACAAAGCTGCTTCATCAAGCACACGCGACCTGACGAATGTACTTCAGTGTTCAATGAAACTGCAGTTGCCTACATGAAGTGAAGGAGAAAAAGGGGATAAGAAAATCCTGAAATTACATATCCCAGTTTTAGATCAGTTAAAC